>NW_028278418.1:0-233527 GCF_059751315.1 Micrasema longulum
TATTGTCCATTGCTAACAACTACTTTCTCCCATTTCTGTCATCTTTACAAGAATGGAAGTGTCAATGATTCATCGATTGGAGTAAGTGGTAATCGGTAGAATTAATTTCTGGTGAATACAGCGGGTGGGGAAGGAATTACCATTTGAGCATTCCCATGTATGTTCTGACTGGCCTTGCAACATGTGACGGAATGTTGTCATGCTGCAGAATTACTTTGTTGTGTCTCTCCTGGTATTGTAGCCGTTTTTCCTTCAATGCTTGGATCAACTGTAGTCAATAGCGATCTCCCGTGATGGTTTCTTCGGGTTTGAGGAGCTCATAATACTCTACATCCAGCTGATCCCACCAAATACAGAGCGTGCGTTTAGAACCATGAATGTTCAGCTTTGCCGTCAATGTTGATGCATGGCCGGGTTTACCCTACCATTGTCTACGCTTCAGGTTATCATCGTGTATCCACTTTTCATCACCAGTCACGATGCAATGCAAAAAACCTTTCTTTTACTGCCGATGAAGTAGCTGTTCACACATGAAAACGTACAGTTCGACGTCTCGACTTCAATTCATACGGCATCCAATTTTCTTGCTTCTGAATCATCCCTAATGCTTTTAAATGTTTAGTAACTGTTGTTTAATCAACTCTCAATGATTCTGATTTTGCATCTGACACGGGTTTTTATTGAGTAATGCTTCCAATTCATTGTCTTCGAACTTTTTCAAAATCATTATTTTTAAAGCATCAAAACCAATATCTGCATATTGCTTCCAACGAAACATAGTCGTCGTAAGTCTTCACAAGAATTCTATTTGCTTCAACTGCACATTACAACAACAAAAAAAACAGGTAAAATTCCCAGCAAGTATCACTTTTTTTGGCACGAAACTTGACATGTTTAACGTTATGAAAAAATATGTTGTTTGTATGGATGGGTGAATTGATTTGAAGTTAAATGAGAGAGATGGATTACAATTGAAGTTATTTATTGAGTAGATACACATGCGTTTCATCCTTACAATTTGTACAGAAGGAATTTACAATAGCGAACACTGGCAAGGAGCTGGTGGACAGGCGACACGAAATGCCAAGATGAAATGTGCATATTCTTTCGCTGCACGACGTTTAATTACTTGTCCGAGCTGACGTTGCGTCGGGTTACGCGATGCGAACCAGAACGGTGTTCTGCCCTGCCAACTTTACGGCTTGATGGCGATGACCTCCACAGTTTACACTTGGGCGGAATAACACATACTGTCATATCAAGCCTTATGGTGGCCTTCACGATGAAGTTGGCTGTAGTATTGCCCAATATAAAAAGGCTAAGACAACACCATCTGTCAGAAAACAGCGAGAACTTATTTAAGTCCCTAATATTTTGTAATTTGTCATGTTATTTGAAGTTATCTTTCACTCAATCAGCTACATTTTTCTGTTACAGACTCATTTCACCAAAAGACTCGTCTCTGTATGAAGGTATCAATGAGCAAGGCATGTACGACTTTACTGAAGACACAGACAAATTTTTAAGTGTAATAGAATTTTTCCATCCAAAAAGCTTCGGTGTTGGAATGATAGTTTCATTTCTAAAAGGATCCAAGGCAAAGAAAATGCACTTAAATTTTCTAAAAAGCAATTTGCATGGCTGTGGTTCAACGAAAAGTGAAAATTGGTGGAAACAAATTGGTAATTTGCAGTTATTACAAATACGCATATAAACATGTCCATGATTTAGAGCCAGTAACATCACAAAAAGTTTATTTCAAAGGTTCAATGGTTGCGTTTTCATCAAAGCCCTGAGTGGTAAGATTCTCATCAAAATGTCTGTGATATATATTTATTTGAAATACCTTTATTTCAATGCAGTCTTTATAGTCCCAGATAAGTATAAAGTGATAAAAATCTTCTCAATCAAGACCCTGATCCAAATTCCAACATCATCATTCCCTTTCCGCACCCAATGGTGCATAGGGCACTGCATTGGTACTCCAATCGCTGTATATCTTGATTATTTTTGTTACATGAAGGTAAGATGATCAGTCTTACGCTTCAGGTACCAGTCCAGGAACTATGAAATATTCTGGTGTGAAAACACCCTTTTAAATCAATATTTCATATCAACCATGTCGGGAATCCAACTCGAGACCTCTCGTATGGTAGGCAAATGCGCTGACCATTACACCACGAGGTTGACATAATTATAACAATGATTGATAATTTTTTTGTATGCATGTATTTTTAATCCATGAATACATTTTCATGAAGAATACATGCATGTATTTTTAACGCGTGAATCCATATTTTATAAAGAATATTGATATGTTTGGAAAGAGTACAGAGATATTTACCATGATATCACATGCTTTATATAGATTTCCATATGAGCATAGTCTTTTGATCTGACCACATTGGAAAACTCAAAAGTGAGAGGCAGCAAACTTAAAATCAAAATTAAATCAAATACAAAATTCTTTTAGGTATTATGATTGCGAACTTAATGAGATGTTCATTTATCAGCATACGCAACTGAGACAGCGTTGAAAGAAATTAAAATAGTAAAAACTTATTATTTTAACCTAATTTTCCAAAACATTTTATCTGTGGAAACATTGAATGTTCTAACTTAAGAGATACTGAAGTTGTCACATGTTAATGAATTCAAAATAAACTGGACCTGCAATAAGTGAACTCATCAGATAAATAATATATGGGTAATCAGCTAATAGCTATTTGCCCCGCTAATATTTTTTTTTCTTTGATTTAGCAATAATTTTGGAACAACATAATTACATCAAAAAGTTATCAAAATCTTTCGGTACGCAAACGCTACAATTAACAGTCCTAAATGATAAAGGCTCGGATTGGTTGAAAGCCAAGCGTAAAAATACACACAATCCTGTGTTGCTTCCTCCAACGGGGGGTATCGTTGAATGCCTGAAGGTGAAATCGTAAGTTGCGCCTTTTATCATATTCATTATATATGTATTTGTCTTTTTTCAATGTCAATAATATTTACTATGCTATGTGTTGACTTTATTTGTTGTCTTTGTATCTGAACATATTTTGACTGTTTTTGTGTCCTTATTCTGGGATGATTTTGAATTGTGAATTTTATATAAATGTAAACCTGAGTTTTGACCTACGTATGATGTTTCCAAATTATGTACTTTCTGCATTTGGGATAAATTATGCTCATTATTTTAATTTCCCAAATTATATACAATTTACTTTGTTCTAGTTCTTCCTACTTTTGTTGAATGTGTCTCTTTGAATATTGAAATATTTGTACCCTGTATACGTAACGTATCACCGAAATGTTTTGCATTTTTCTAAATTTTATATGCACATGGAACACTTATTTCTCAGAGTAAATTTAAGAAAATTAAGCCTTTTTTTAAATAACTAGTGTGCCTATTTTGAATAATTTGCAATAAGCATCTAACCCATATAATAAAATTAAAATTGTATGTCATTTAATGCACATTAGTTCCAATATTGGTTTAATTCCGATGAGGCCCCCTTAGTTTCCATTATACATATAACTTATACACGACACCTCGCCGTGTGTATAGTTGAACTGTAGATAGGGGTGGCTCTTTAGCTGCTGTAGTCCGGCTATCTCGGATAAGATAGACTTCTCTGGCTGGGTCGGTGGTGATATCCTCTAAAAAAAGCAGGCAGCGGAGTCGAAGGCGGAGAGGGCGTAATTCCAATAAAACACGCTTAGTCTTGATTTATACACAACTTTATTCACAAAAAACACACAGGTTCTATTAAACTATTTGCACCGTGTCGCTATCGGACAGGGTACGGGACAGCATACATAAGCCGCAGGAGAGAGCGAGAGGGGGTCGGGCTGCCCCGGATTAACTTGTAGAACGCTCTCTCATTGGCTGGACATTTTTATATTTTATTTTTACATCAGTATTTTAAAGTCAAATAATACCCTCGGTGTACATTTTACATAAATATGAAGTATGTAGGCATCATCCCCATGTCCCAATTAATACATAAATGACACGGGAAAAGATCCTACATACAGATTAAAAGGGTGATGCACATTTTAGTGGGATTTAGTAAGGCCTAGTACCTCATAATCCTATACATATTTATGGCTAAAGGGGCATGGCTTAAAGGAGCAGCATATTAGATTACAAAATCGGGACTACTAGCCGAAATAAACAGGAAAAAACTAACACAGAAAAGTTCGTAAAAACACTGGTTCTGGTCGCTCTTATTGAAGCGCCGCGTGTAGCTCTAGCAACGATTCGCAAAGCTCCTGCTGCCATCGGGGTCTAATGATTTCTCGGCGCTCAGTGGAACATTTTTTCTCGTGCAACAACCACCTCTGTTTATATGAGCCCCAACAAGGGCCGCTAGGTTTGATGATGTTTTAAATGATCGGCACTCGCCGCCGCATTCCGCCTTTTTTTGCCATACGAGCAGCGATGTCCGATACATAACTCATCAGGATCAGATGGTTCAAGTTCGAATCCTTCTCTACCACAACTTGTTTTCATTATCGAAATTGAAAAATTTGGGCACATCATAAGAAAGCAATTTTTTTGTTTTTTTTTAAACTGTATACATCAATAATTCAAATTTGTGAATTATTCTTATTGGCTTTTTATTTTAGTGCATGAAAAATTCTTTTTTATTATTGAACATGCTACTTATTTTTTAATTCAAAATACTGATGAGTTTCATATTCTAAAAAATACACATAATGTTTATTTATTTATTCATCTAATTTGTAGGGTGAAGCCACTTTATGAGGGGAAATGGATATCCACAGTAAATCCTGTATCTATCAATACTCCATCCACATCAGACACACATTCCAATGATCTCTCTTCATTGAGAGAAACAATCGCTCAAGATGAATATCTGGAAAGATTGCACAAGGTTAGAATAGCATCTTTACTTCATATGAGGGTGGTTAAAAGCAAAATCGCCACTGTCTGTTATTACTGTTTTTGGGAAGACCAAAAAAACCAGTATCGAAAAGACTTTCTTTCAAGTGCACGTTGAATTTAAAAAAATAATCTTTTCGCTACGGGTTTTGTTGATCTTCCCAAAAACGGTGATCATGGATAGTACTGTTTTTGCTTTTAATCTTCTCATATTATAAATACTTTCCGAAGTTATTATTTTGCTGATTATACAATCTTTACTAAGAGCCTTCAATTTCTTAGATTGTAGATTGAATATTGTATCATTGAGCCATGGTCGCAAAAACATCGTAACCGATGGGAGCAATATTTACGGGAGAATATATTTTTTTTTTTTTTTAGGATCTACTCAATTTGAGACATACGTTAGCACAAAAAGACAATGGAATCCCCCACCAAATTGCTTCGGACAATGCATTATATCAAATGGCTTTATCGAGGCCTCTATCGATAAACCAATTGACTCAAGGAAAATGTAAGTAAACATTATTTTTCATTTCTAAAAAATATGTAACAGGAATAAAATTTGGTAGAGAATGAAACGATTTACGTTTCCGTATGTGGCAAAGGCTACCATGAGCGGTATACGTAAAAAGAATGCCCGATGATAGGGCACCAAATGTTCTAAACGAGTGAGCATTCTGTTCTCTCCGATGGAAGCGACCGAGAGGCAGACCAAGAAAGAGATGGAAAATTTTCGCACAAGAAGACTTGTGAAGGAGGCTATCTCATCCAGAGATGTAAAGTCAAGAATATATAAATATATTCAAACAGAAACAAATAATTACGCAAAGTTCAATCTAAATTGTGCAGACTAGTACATATCCCTTGCTTTAGATTAATTTATTTTTATAATTTCATCGGCTGTTTTTGTGATCTAAATTTTTATTTGTTATAATTTAAACTGGAGATGGAGATAGTTAATAATAACTTTAATTTTCCCTTAATGCTATCCATCTATATAGTGTTGCACTACCATCCAAGAGTTTCAGGCTCGATTCTCAGTAGATTAACATGGAAATATCATACAGTGAAACCCTGAAATTACGTCCCCGCAATTTATGTATAATTTTTGTAGTCCCATTGAATTTTTATTTTTTTAGTACAAAAAATCCAGTTTTACATTTTTCCCGCAATTAACTTCGGAGAAATTTGCAATAAGAGTCTGAAGTTGGTCTTTATCATTATACCAACTTGTTGGTAAGTTAAATCGATAATCTAAATTATTGACGCCATTTTCGTGTTTTGCAATTTAAAGATGGTTGATTGTGTTTTACAGACATTTATTATTTATGAATATGATATTCAAAAAGTTGCAATAAAAAAATGATTCAAACATTGCTGGATAAATTTTTTAATAATAAATAATTTGCTGAATCATTTTTTTTTCACTACCCTCCATTTACATTTTTTTTATCGTTCCCTTAAAAAACGTAATTTAGGGGTTTTACCGTATGTATATCCCTCAACTAGTACATACTAACCTTTTTAATTTGTGTAATTTATACTCTAAACAATTGCGGCTATACCGATATTGGTGTTCAACCCGATGTATCTATTGTGTTTCCATGGTCCTAATATTATATATTTGCAGTTGATGGTATGCCAGCTTCCAAAATTGAGAAATTCGGTGCTCATTTTATCAGCACCATACAACAGTATGTTGGTAATAATCCTTTACCAACACTGAGTATAAGAGATCTTATAGCCAAGCATCCAATAGAACGCCCATCTAATAAACCAAATACTTTTGAGTGTTCTTACATAATTACCTTTAATATGTTCACAATGGGAAAGTCTATTGATGCTATTGCTTCAGAGAGGTAAGAGGTATTATTAGTTTACACTTATCTAACATTGTTATCAATATTTATGCACTAAATATCGCTTCTATAACTCCATACCAACTCTGTGGACCCTCTATCCTATGTTAAGTTGAAAAATATATAAATGCACAAAACAAACATAGAAAAACCAACAAACGCAAACGTAAATAAATTCAGACTCATACACAGTAAATTCAATATAAAATGTATAAATTAAGCACACAAAAAATTCAAACGTGTTCAAGTTATATTAATAAATTACATTAAGAAACCCCTCGCCTGTCAGTACTGATAATCATTTCAGAAATATAGGAATATCCACTGTTGCAACACATATAGCTTCTGTAATGAGGAATGGATACGATATTGATATGAAGAAGTTAATACCAGCCTCCACTCTGGCCAGAATTATTCAATCTATAAAAGCTCCACCAATTTATGGCGGTAAGATATTAATATTATACGTAAAAACTTTTTTAATCAATAATTATTATCCTGGGGTACCAATGCAGTGCCCTATGCACCATTAGGTGCGGAAAGGGAATGATTATGATAATGAATTATTATCCTAATTTTCTTTTTTATTTTATTTTCTTGGAAACGGTTCTTGATAATTATAAAAATTCAATATTCAGTTAAGGACAATCTAAAATGAGTTATAAATACAGAACGCACGATCCTTATATTTGTTTTTTCTGTTGACCCGCTGACAAATTTGTATAAAAATAATGTGTTCCTGTATGACCGTCTTTTTTTCTTAATTATAATTTACTTCTAATTTGCAATAATTGTACCATATAAATTAGTAATTAGTTTATTTGAAATATAACTAAGTAAAAAAATATCGAAACATCCATTCTCTTTTACTTCAGTGTGCAATAATAGGAACAAAAATGTATTTTCAGATTACCAAAAATTGGCACCGATAAAAGCGATTTGTCCGGAAGTCTCGTATCCAGAAATACATTATTCTGTCGCCTATTTAAAGGTCCGTGATCATTTGAAGACATTGAATCGTCCTTACTACGATAATTATGCTCTTGTTCCTGACGGAAACAGCTTTCAGTATTCAACTAAAACTATTACGCCTTCCGAAGAAAGTTCAAAAATAACATCTAAAAATCTATCTCAATTTTCTTTTTCAAAAAGAGAAGTGCTGACAATAGAAAAAGATAAAATTGTTCCCAAGGTCGATATGAATGCTAAAAGAAGTGGCTTCTTATCTGGAAACATTACAGATAATATTGTAGAACATAATGAATGGGGTGAAGATGACTTATTTTTAAATAATGTAGATCACTTGAATAATCTAGAGAACAAATTCATTTCTAATAATAATAATGCAAAACTGGAAATAATTAATGATAATGAAAATTTAAAATATTCAACAGAGGACATCAAATCTCCTGCTTATCTTTCTGGAAATTCTTCAAAATCAGTAGTTTTCCTCAACGATAGTCTATCTGAAGATGAAAAATCAATAGATCACCAAAAAATATCTGATAAAAATTCACCTCAAGCAACTCAAACATTAGACTCAACGGAAAATACTCGGAGTCAATGTATTGGAAAAAAGTCCAAGTCGGTCATATATCTGAATGATAGTGAATCAGACGATGAAATATCTCAACTAGAACCACCGATAAAACGCAAATTGCCTGATTGTTTAGATAAATTTATGGAGACAAAGCATTGCAAAATTAAAAAAATGGAAAAAAGATTTTTTCTGTGATATCAATATAATGTATGAACATTTTTTCATTATTTATTGCTTTGTACTGTCGCGTCGTGTAAATTCTTTCTTTTGGCCTTCTTTCATTTTTTATTTAAATATCTTATTTTTGTATTTGATAATCATAGTCTGGTATCTTAGAACTAATCTGAATTTTGTTGATACCAATTGCAATAAAAGTCAATTTTTAATATGTTTAGAGCGTTGAGCTTTATCTATGATATACATTTGATCATTTCTCCACATTCTCACCAACCACAACCTATGTTATTTGTCTAAATGGTATTTTGACATTCTTATTGTAATTTAATAAATAAGTCATTGTGAACTCCAATTTAGAACATTTTCTACCTTTTTAATAGCAAAGAAAGTCATTTAAACATTTCTAAATCTAATTAACCAATTTGAATCGAAAGTAGTGTCTGCTGACTCAGAGATTTAAGGTTAGATGTTTGAACACCACTCTACCGCAACTCGATTTACAACTACGGTTATTTCACAATTATGCTTATTTGAAGCTCTATGTTTCCCTATCATTGGCATTTAACACAAAAAGTCACTAATTAATATTAAACATCACTTAGATGTCTTCTATTTAACCAAAAGTCACACATTACCCGGAGCATGCGGTGAGGTTTTCGATTAGGGAAGCAGTCAGTTGGTACTAGGTACATACGTATGTCAAATTTGTGCCTACTACTAACACAGAAATTCAAATAAAGTGTTTTGAAATAAACTAAAAAGCAATTTTATACCATAATGTCAGCATAAAAGAGTTATATTTCATAGTATAATGCCACCATGTGAGCCGATTTACATAATACATGGAAAATAAACCTGGATGTGTTTGTTAGAATCGGTTCCACAGTTACTGAAGATCTCTATTTGCGCATGCACGGACTTGTGAAATTCTATACTGGAGGACCGTCTTAAAGGAACTAAATCACTTAAGCAGTTTCATCAGAATCAGACAGAGCGCAGTGTATTTTATACCCGTCCGCGCATAACTACGCAGTCGTAAGGTTATGTGTGGGGATGTCGCAATTTTTTAGAAGTTATTAATGAATGAACATCGATCCATCTCAGATCGCTACGATTAAAACTACAAACCAATAACAAAATATTTATTCTAGTTATTTAAAGGATTAGTTACCTTATAACTGATTTCATTAAATAAATAAAAAATAGATATTGATTGTTTAGAGGTAAAATTTTTAGGGAAGCATTGGTTCCATTCAATATATGGACCGACTGCGCATGCTCACTACGTATATCTACAACATTACATTCAGGTAAAATACTGACAGAAGGTAATTATTTGAAAATAAATATAATTTTTAACACGCTAAACATTACTAGTCTCCAAATAATATTTCATCAAATGGTGACTTCTTGCACCAAGCGTATAATTTATGTTTTTCTTTAATGGATGTACTAATTTTTTTTCATTATTCCCTGAAAATATGATTTATTTATGCTCGTATTACCCTCAGAGTAATAATGCGCATAAATATCGATGTTATTATTACAAAGTAAAAGAAAAACATCCTCAACATTATCATTGCATTTCCCATTGTATGGATCAGTTATTTTTTGTACAATGCTGCATAGGTATTGAGTTTGTACAAAAACAGAACTTGCCAAGCAAATTTCAAATATTTACGCACAAGAAAATAACCTATATTTAATTATGTATTTGAATATCATAAGTTAGGTAGACTACCTCGTTGTAATTTTAAAATAATAATTAATTATGTATATTTTTATATCGAAAAAGTCAAATAAATTTTTTTACTCTGACGTTTTCTTTTATTTTAGTTATTTGTATTTTTTATGAAAATTTTGTCTACCTATGTATATCAGAAATTAATGTTTTACAATAATCAGTAAGTACAGTAGTTTTTTATTTTTCATATTTGATTATAGACTATTATCAAACTTAGCAAATCAACTGTGTTTTTTTTCAATGTTTTGTAATTTTGAAATCACTCCGCCTGTGATGTCACATGTTAGCCTTCTGGTGTAATGGTTAGCGCATTTGCCTACCATGAAGGAGGTCTCGGGCTCGATTCCCGACATGGTTGATATGAAATATTTATTTAAAAGGGTGTTTTCACATTAGAATATTTCATAATCCCTAGACCTGAAGTTTAAGATTGATCATCTTACCTTCATGTTGCAAAAATGATCAAGATACGCTGTAATTGGTCTACCAGTGCAGTTCCCTATGCACCATTAGGTGCAGAAAGGGAATGATGATGATGTGATGTCACAAGTTGTAGTTGGAGAGTTGGTTTCCTGGAATCTGGAAATCTATCACAACACTCTGTCATTGGTTGATTCTTAAGAACTTTTGACATAGTTCAAAGTAGTTAATTTTTATTAATTATTTCATATCTTTTAGAGAAACTTTTCCATACAAATAAATGGTATAATTTTTACCGCATGTAAGAAAACATTTTTATATCCAATATCCCGTAGCACTGAACTTCTTTATTCTTTGTTTCTGTATTATTACTATTTCTTTATTGTATATACATGATTCATTATTACATAGTTTTTGTATCTTGTAATTTATTAAAAAAACCGCTGCACACAAAAGTTTCTATGGCTTCATTTTTGTGTTTTTTTTTTATCATCAGTGTGGTCATATACGAAGCTAAGTGTAGTTGCATGCAAAAAATAGAAATCCCCCAATTTCTTTCTCTACCCCCGCGAGAAGATTCAGATGCAACAAGGTAAACTTCAGGTCCCGGTCCAGGAATAATGAAATATTGTGTTTAGGGGGTTTAAAAGCACACCATCCACCTGCATAATCAACCTGATAGTGATTAAGTGAATTCAACAACATATTTTTACAGTAAAAAATGTATTTATGAAATGACTAATGAATAATGACATTAAATCTATCCTGAAAAAGTGTAATTTGGAAGATAATTTATAGAGCTTGAATGTTTTATGTACCCATGTTTATTTATCTAAAACATGGGAAAGAACTGACTACAAACATGAAATAGAAATTACCAACAGAGCTAGGTCCTTACACTAAAGTAGTCTGCGATTGTCACTCTTCACTTATATATTTTTAACACATGACTATGTGGAGAGTTGACGGATGATGGTCCGGATGCCGTGCTTGGACGAACGCAAGCTGGGCGATGTCATGGGCAGCTCTCGAGATTCGGTCCCATTGGTGAGAACCGCCAGCTGGAAGACTGGGTGGCCGTGGTTGGGCACGCACTAGCGGTGCAGGAAACTGACGTTCTTTATTTCATATATTTAACTAATTTATACTTGTGAAAATTAAAGAAAGAATTATTATAATCAATAAATTGGGGATGGTTCGCTTCCTAGTGTGGTGGTTAGCGCGTTCGCCTGCCACACTTGAGGTCCTAGGTTCAATTCCTGGCAAGGAGGATGTGAAATATTTATTTTGAATCTGGTTCTACGCTGCAATGTTTTCTAGTTTCTGGACTGGAACCTAAATCGTAAAATCGCCCATCTTATATTCATACATATTTTAAATTAATCACCGGTGTATCGCATTTGCAGTACCGATGCAGTGTCTTATACACCACGAGCGCGGATAAAAAAAATTATGGAGTAGAAATTTAATAGAGTTATGTAATGTTTATATCAAAAGTTGTAATAATAGATGTGCGTAAATAAGAAGAAGTAGTATTGAGAAAGCGAGTTTTATATGAATGAATGAAGAATATGGTGTTTTGTCCCCTCTGCTTACCCGTATAGGTTTGGGTTTTATTTTGTTATTTTTATAAAAAAAAATAGTTTTTAAAATACAAATATAGTTTTAATGGCCATCGTTTAGCTATTATTATTTGAAAGATTATGGTTTTTTCATCAGAACATGGGTTATATATTGTTAATTTTATTTTATTTTCAAACGAGAGGGATAATTTGTCCCTCAGTCTTTCGAATTTAACCGAAGTGATTGAATCCTAATAATTGACTTTAACAATAGATGGAAAATATTACTGTACTTGATAGTAAAGGTTCAGGCAAATTTTATTTAAATGATAATTTTAATGGCGGTAATTAAAACGCAGTTTTTTTTTCAGAATTGACTATTGAAGGTTATTATTATTGTTCATGAAATCCTAGAACATAAAATAATGTATTGAATGGTTATAACAATTCGTATTTAAATATTTTCAAATATCCTCACGTTATTTCCTAATACAAATAAAGGTTGACTTTATAATGAATTATTTATTTTGTTCATTAACGCCCAAAAGGCATTTACAAAAAATAAAAATGAAATACATGCTAACATACTAAATAATAAACACAGAATATACAGAAAAAATATGTGAAATTAGTTAAAAAGGAAATAATAAAAAGTTTTACGAAGTAAAAAAAATAAATTAATAAAGGTATGCAAGAAAAAACAGTAAGCATATAAACAAAAAATGCAAAGATATAAGCTTATGAAATAAATTCTTTTCCATTATAGCAGGGTGACCATATTGATGTTTTAAAATCTAAATTAGTTCTTACAAGAGAACAGTATAATATTTTCAATGATCGGATATACTTGAATTTTTTTGTGTTTCTCAAAATAAAGCACAATATTTTTAATGCCTTGCTTGAAATTTCATTGACATGATATACAAAAGACAATTTTTCATTAAAAAATGCTTGCTTATTTTACATGGAAAAAAGTTTTTATCATTAATATTTCGGACACTTATGTATGGCTCGTATCAGCTTCACGTACATTAAGTTACAATTTTTAATAAACAGACAACGAAATCATTTTATTACTGTGTAATGGATAACCGTTTTGATGGTATGGAAGAAATCCACAATTATCCCCTATTGTCTTTTATTTTATGGAAAAGTAGGTACTTGTCCCATAACAACAGTATCATGAAAATCTCTATGGTTATTGTTGAGCAAAATTCAAAAATATTTCTTCTGTGTTTGGGCATCTTCCATGTTTGATTTTATGTCAGTCGCACAAGGCTTTTGACATTTAGTTTTTAAATTAGTGTGATTATTTAAATATTACCTTATTTTTATTTGGTTTACTATATTTTTATCTTAAAAAATGAGTTCGGTATGTATTATATTACCGAGAAATGTATCAAGTTACGTTCCCTTTTAATCGAATAACCAATATATCAATGTTGTTTATAGATGTCGAACGTCGAAAATCTTTCCCCTCAAATCATCAGAAGAGTAGCTAAAGAGATGCAGGAGTTATCAGAACAACCACTAGAAGGAATAAAAGTAATCGTTAATGATTCTGATATCACGGATATACAAGCCTATATCGATGGACCTGGTAAAACTTATTCTTTACATTACAATGTTTCTGCTATAGGTTTATCTATATTTCCAATAACTCATTTCTTTGTTTCGAAACAAAACATATTGATGAATAATTAGAGCAATAATATGATTATAACGCTGTGTTAACATTTAATCAGATGTTAAGCTGAAAATATGGTACCTGGCCTTTACATACTCAAAAGAAAATAAATCAACCCAATAAATAAAATAAGCATTATTTTACGCAGATAAGGAAGAAAAGAAATGCTTTTTAACTTCATTGTCCTGTATCCATGTAAAATATTACAGTTATTTGTTCAACTGAACCATTTTTATTTGAGAAATGTCTCCATGCATTAGTTAAAGATTGTGGTGTCGAGATGTTTATTTTTATTTCACTTACGGAGTTCCTTACCAAATATTCCCAGATATTACAGGACCTCGAATGGAGAGACTGTTATATTGATCACTTCTACCTTGAGATTTACAAGTTACGGTTATAATTCACGGAGAAAATAAAATTTGACGGGCATTTCCCAAAATGCGTGAAAAGACGGGGAAGGTGGTTTTGCCGATCACAGTACTCCCCGTGTCAGGCCCGGTGCTAGTTTTTAAAGATCTCGCCTTCCTCTAATGTCTAAGTAACTCGGAAACAAATCCGATGCCATGATTTCCGGTCAGTAAAAAACTTACCCCTTCCTTACCAACTGTAGGTTTCATTTTCTAGTGCGGTGGGCTAACGCTCTTGCGAAATAGAATATTTAAACCGAGCAATATAGATGCCATACAAAAGTGGTGAATGTTACACGATATGTATGTGTAAAGTGTTCACTTAACCTTTTCCTCACTAAGTATCCAAAAATTACACACAATCCGAACAGGGGCGGGGGACCAAATAACCCCAGCGCCTACTTATATATAGTGTCACGAGAATAAAAAGTTGGAAGTGTTTATGATCGTGCAATAATTTATTCATTTTTGTTAGTTTGCCGAATGCTAATGTACATAAAGTGAAATCAACCCTTGTTTTATTTACTATTAGTTATTATTAGTTTTTTTTTTTTTAAATATTAAACGATTTGATGCTTCTTTCTGTTATTTTCACGATTACAAAAAATATAGGGCAAATACCTTTAATAATACTAGAGTTATCGAATTAACAGCGGTCTATGGGGAATCCCCCCCCCCTTCGGTCCGGCTGGGTTAACCCTGTAATATGTAAGGTTTGTAAATGCCTAGTCTTCCGTGGTCTTTCATATAAAAAATATGGAAATTAACCCCGTCAGGGTAAAATCCAAAATATGCCTACAAAGATTTCAGGATACCCAAAATCTAAATTTATCTTGATAAGTATGCATTTTTACATAATTATTTATTCTTTAAAATGTTAACAACCTCTTTTGTATATCATGTACTAGTGGGTGTTTTTGCCTGTATCCTTATCTTTTTTGCTCTGCCGCAAGTTGAGAAAGAACACCTTCAATTTTAATTATTCTACCACCTAAAATTACACAATGAAAGCTATATATAGTAGTCTCCGTAATTCAAACCCGCTTTAAACCAAACCTCCGATGTGATCTGAACAATAGCATCTGGTGAAGGGCGAGGGAATGAAAGAACTAAAGCTGCCTCCGAAAGCCTTATTTTGAGGCAGCTTTAGTTTGTTTACCACCGATGCACTATTTGCGAACACTGCATTGGGTAAATGATATGAATGATCCAGAAGTTCAAGCGTGGGTTACCGCAAATATGGAGAAAAGTTCCGAGATAATGACTGGTGATTAAATTGTTCTATAAAATGCAGAAACTCTCGTTCGACCGAGATCTGAGACTAAGCGCAAGATGGATAGCAATAAAAGCCTTTGTGTTGTCGACGTTGTTGTATGGAGCGGAGGGTCGGACTTCAAAACTTTGGTTGTGCAGACGAATGCTTCGAATCTTCGAAGTAGACTCGAGAGTGGCTCGATGATTTGGGGGCCACATGAACTGAAGTACTCTCTTATGATAGGGGAAATCCAAAAGAAGTTTCTGAGATATCTCTACATGAGAGAGTGCGGGTATTATCCTTGGCTCTACCCGACCGAGTTTCTCCAGGGTGTGCTTGGCTACAACAGTTTAGAGACTAGAAGGAATGTGTATTTGACTACACATTTTTATCGATTGCTGCGCGGTGTGGTCGATAATCCTGCGATTATGAGGAGCATTAGTTTGTATGTTCCTGATAATTAGCTAAGACAGCGTCAGCATAGATTGTTTCATATTCCGATATACAGGACCAACCTGCCGATGGTTATGCCTGTTGGAAGGGCTTCCGCTATGCTAAACAACATCGCTCTAGGTGTTGATCTGTTTCATGTATCCGAAGGGGTTTTCCAGAGCAGGATTCTTCTCCTACTTTGAAAAAAGTCTCTCTAATGTATTTTTTTTTGTCATAAATGTACGCCTTAAATTTTAGATTGTTATGTACATGTTATTTTTATTAAATAAATTAATTTAAATGAAAAATGTCGTGGAATGATCATGTCTTCGATGAAGCAGTTTTATGCATTATGAACATAGAGAAGGGAGTTACTGACCACTGTCAAAAGAAGAAAAGCTTCGTACTTTGGCCACATATTCAGCAATGAAAAGTATACCCTTCTCAAACTGTGGAAGGAAAGATAGAGGGCAGGCAGGGTATGGGACGGAAAAGAGCATCATGGCTCAGAAATCTCAGACAATGGTTCGGTGTGCCGGATGCGGCAGCGCTTATTAAACTGGCCCAAGATCGTGATGAATTCAGAATGATGGTCGTCAATCTCCAGTAGGAGTAGCAAAAGAAGAAGAAAATGAAGAAAACTGAAAGAAAATGAGAGCATAACAGAAGAAGAACTAACACCTCACACAGTCAAACATAAATATGCCATTTCAACTTTTAACACTTGTTTGGAGAGGGCAGTGGAAAAAAATGTGAAACCCCTCCAAACAGTTAGATAAAGAAAAGACTTATAATATTAGAAATCAATAGCATTCGTTTGAAAATGCCCTAACAAGGGCCCTTAGGGCATTTTCAAACTAATGTCCTAACAAGGCGAAACGATTGTCACAAATTTTTTGTTTTTATATTTGTAAAAATAAAATGAAGTGTTCAGTAGACTCAAATCAGTGTTTGATTTCTAATATTAGAAGTTTAAATATGGAGTTCTACAAAATAAACACCAAATCAATCAATGATTAGATAAAGCACATGAGTATGCAAAAGGTGCTCGACAGAAAAAAATTCCAGATTTTTTAAACATCAAATAACACATAATATTCCTATGTTAAATTAAACAATCTTATTGATGAACAATATGCAAAAAGTTTGTTTTATTATTCAATGATTCCAGTAATTTGAAAAATAGTTGAACGGAACAGGTTCGGATTTTGGAGACTATTCTGTATATATTTAATTTAAATAATTTTTTTTAGCTGGTACCCCATACGCTGGAGGTGTTTTCAAAATAAAACTAGCTCTTGGTAAGGATTTCCCGGCTGCGCCACCAAAGGCATTCTTCATTACCAAGATCTTCCACCCCAATGTATCGAGTAATGGAGAGATATGTGTCAACACCCTCAAGAAGGATTGGAAATCAGATCTCGGCATAAAACATATATTGCTAGTATGTGATACTTTTAGTACTGAAATAAATTCATGTAATAAAAATAGAAGCAATATTCCAAATGTCAATTTCAAACTTGACGGTCTTAGAACCAATATTTCAGGGGACGTTTTTATTATATTTCTTTTAATTTAATTTTAAATCTTAAAATAGTACAATATACATAAAATAGCAAAACCAATCTATGTACCCAATCTTTAAGGCAATAAAAGCGACACTAGTTAAATGGGAACTTCAACCATTAACAATTCATTTATTACAGATATAATTTATTGTAGATTGTTATTTGTGAAATTTATAGTCAACTTCGAGTTTATAATTTTTTGGTAATTCCGCCTGTGGAAGTATGCACATATGTAGATTAGTTTTGCTTATAACTTACTTACTAAAAACAATATTACTACGACCTATAAGAGGAAAAATCTTGTCAACAGCGATTCTTTCTTAAAATCCATCACTAATATATTTTATATCAAGATATATAGTACCATATATGTCATGATATTTATTGCAGATACATTATCTATGATATTTATAATTTAGTAGGTTTCTTTGTTTTTACAAAACATTTCTGTATTTATCCGTGTACTTTACTAAGATTCCCTGGGGACCATAAAGTCGCATTTGTTGCATATTGTAGACCAAAATGGTAATTCCTAGACCAGAGTAATAATATGCAGCAACAGCAGTTCTAGAGAGATACTTTGCATAGTTTGGTTTGGTTAAATCCAATTTTAGAAATAGGCTGGATAATGAACAGGCCGTAAAACTGGTATCCCTCTTAAATATTTCAACCAATTCCCTGAAGCCAGATGTACAAATTTGAATTGGGATTGGGAGAAATTGGTCATAGATGCTAGTGAAAATACCTAGTCGTCTTAGAGATTCATTTCTGTATTATCCTTTACAATTACATGTAGGTATATTAACTATCTAATTAAATTGTATGTTTAAGGTCTATTTCCCTTTGCTAGGAATACCTATACAGCTTACATGTCGTTTACTAGTGTTTTTTTTTGTTTTTTTGTATTATTATTGCTATCATATTTGACATTTTCTTTTTTAGACTGTTAAGTGTCTTTTAATAGTACCAAATGCAGAGTCAGCTCTAAATGAGGAGGCTGGAAAATTACTGTTGGAACATTATGATGACTACTCACAAAGAGCAAGAATGATGACTGAAATACATGCACAGGTAATAATCATTCTTTCTTTACATTAGGTGTATGAAGAACCTATTATGAACATTTGTTGAAAATAGTAATCGCTGTATTCTTTATAGGCTCCAAAGGTGTCCAAAGCGTACCTCGAAATGACTGAGGGAGGTCCTTGTGCCAAAAAACACGCTGGAGATAAAAAACTCACTGCAGAAAAGAAGAAAATATTGAAAGAAAAGAAAAGAATTCTCAAAAGATTATGAATAGTGTGTGAAAGTGTATTGTGACTTTTAAAATTATGTTTCCATTAAGTTTTCTAGAACAATAATTAGAATATTCATTTTTACATAGTCATCTCTACACAATTGTCTATTTATTTGTATAATTTTTATCTAACCAAATCTACATACAAATTTAGTTGCATTTTACACAAGTAAGAATATAGTTTCAGTTTTAACTGTTTGTAGAAGTTTGAGCATTACCAGAATAATATTAGTGTCCTATCGGTGTTGTAAATTGTGTTATTCCAAACGTTTTACTGTCTTCATTAAGTTGGAGTGTTGATGTATGTTTGGCATGTATCGTGTTGGTGCAAACTAAATTAATCTTAGGAATTATCGTCATTTGAAGCAAATAAAACTGAAAAACAAAAAAAAATATGCAATACGTCATGTCAATGTGCATTTTTTAATACAGTCTATCAATATTTAATTTACTGCAGTAAAAAAAATGCTTTTTTTTGTGTACCTTTGCAATTTTAAATAATACACTTTAATCCCTTAATTTACAAAAGCTTTCAATGATTTAACTTTAATATTTTTTTGTATAGTATATTATTTTACCTTTATAAAAAGCTCAAACGGTTTGTATTTACAAATTTCGATAGTATATTACTACTTTAAAATGTTGCTTACTGGAGCATTTTCAGATCACTTGATATGTCACATCACATGCCCCAGAAGGAATTGAATATTACTTACCAAAAGTGAATTCTGATATTCTAAAGCAAATGAAAACGAAATTAATAAATGGTTAATATTTATATTGGAATAATTATGATCTAATTTACAGTAAAGTGTTTAATAATGTAAATTGAGGGATTGGTGTAAAAACGATTTAATAAACAACCATGTATGAAAGTAATAATTTGTTTTTCTTCCTTGAAAACCTTAATTATATTTATTTTTACTACGCCCAATGATTTTTTTTCTTTATAGGAAAATTATTTGATCTCCTTGGTGTTGTTATGTAGGCCTTGCAGCGGAGCCATTGTGCAAAACCTATATATTTAAAAAGAAAAGAAAGATGTATAAAGTAATATAATGAGGAAGTCCAGTGCAACAGTAAATTGGATATAAAAAATGTTCTCTTATGCGCAGTAAATTTTAGAGCATTTAATTGTGTGCGAAGTTTCTCAAAAATGTATGAAACAAATTAATAAAAATGAACTACTTTGAACAACGTCACTAGTTCTCCGAAATCAACCAATGACAGTGGTGGGATACATTTCCAGTTACAATTCGCCGTTGAGAACTTAAGACATCACAGCTGGAGTAGTTTCAAAATCACAAAACTTAAACAAATCATAGCACTATCAAATATTTGTTAATTACATTTATTATTTTTTTCCTTTTTTTTTTTACAAATAAAGTCAATTCATTTACGTTTATCGGGACACAAGTACGCGCATAGTATTTGTAATCTATTTAAGTGGCGATGGACAGAGAACTGTAGAGGTTAGGAAGGGAGCCCTTTGTTCAGCACTGGACGAGTGAAGACTCATAGTGATGATGATTTAGGTTCACACTTACATGTCTTGGGGGTTATCTAGATTACTTTTTTTGTTTATTTTTAACATATCTGTTTCTATCCCATTTTATTTCCCTTTGAATACAAAGTAAAATAAATGTACAATAAAATGGTACAATAGTACCATTTTATCTAATTTATGTAAGAATGTTGTGAAGCCATTACGGTGTTAAAATGAACAAATAACTTATTTTAAAATGGCATTAAAATAGGAATTTCTATTTTGTTCTGGCAACACTTCGCCTTGCCGCTACGATCTGTATTTTTATTTATTTCTCATAAAACTTTTTATTTATAATTGGTTTCCTGTTAGTTTTCTAGTCCTGGAAAGCTTATTTACTGACAGGATTATTCATTTAATATCACTTAAAATCATTTTATTGTGGATAACTTATATAGCGCCATTTTCGTAATAAAATACCTCAAGGGCGCTTTACATGGTGATTCTATTGTTAAGTTAATTTAATTGAAGCTTTTAAATTTGTAATTTAATTAAAATAATTTATTTTGTTGTCACGTGCTACGGATTTATTCAAATGATTTAGAGAACAAGTGGGTTTTAAGTTTTTTCCGAAACATCACTTCACTTTCACAGCCTCGCACCTCTGCTGGGAGAGCATTCCATGCCATAGGGCCTGCGACCGCAAATGCGCGCTCACCAAATTTAGTGCGCTGTTTGCGTAGAGGTATAATAACTTTTCCTCTTGCCGTAGACGTAGCTGATCTAAGCGTGAGACGCCTGTCAGCTAGTTCATCTGGAATGCATAGTTCCCTTAGATATTCCGGAGCCGAGTTGTGCAGTGACTTATACATAAGTCAACAGAGTTTGTATTCGACCCTCTGTGGAAAACGTAGCCAGTGTAGTTCCCGAAGTAGTGGAGTGATATGACTGAACTTAGAGATTCCGAAAATAAGTCTCGCTGCGGCATTCAATACAGATTGTAGGCGAGTCATTTTGTTCATTGGTAGACCTGCATAGATACCATTACAATAATCGACTCTAGACACTACAAACGCATTTATTAATTGACGGGCGGCATCAACCGGCAAATTTTTGCGGATGCATTTAATTTGTTTCAGCTGGTAGAAGCATGAACTTATCGTTCTACTAATTTGAGCGTCAAGAGATAGGTCAGAATTGAGTAAAACTCCCAGTAGTTTAACGGTGGGTAAAACGGCACTCCCTACATTGGGTAGAGCCGTATCCTGGATCAAATTCTGTCGTCTGGCTGAAGCCACCCACAGTTGTTCAGTTTTTGATGGGTTTAATGTTAGTCTGTTTTCAGCCATCCAGTTTCCTATTTTCTTGATGCATCCATCAATTAAATTGACAAGCACACTTCTCTCGCCTGGTTTGCAATAAAAATAGATCTGCGTATCATCTGCATAGCAGTGCGACCACAATCATTGTTAAAATCATTGTTATAATAATAGTTGAACATATAAAACACGAGCAATAGCAGCAAAAGTATGTAAGAAAATCATATTGGAAATGTTATTTAACATAAACCGTAGAGATGATCCGTAGTTCAGATTCTGGACACCGGCATAATCTCAAACCGGCAATATAGAATGGAAGTAGCCAGGGTATAAATATGTGTTACATAATTATTTTTCTTTTCTTCCCAAAAATCAACAGATTTATGGATGTTTAAACATGGCCGGAATTGTGAAGTGGGTAAAGTAATCAAACATGGAATGATTATTTAAACGGAAAAAGAGAACATCTTTGAGAAGTAAATATAAAAGCCTAGGCATTTACAGGTCTTATGAATTGCTATTAGCTTTTTTTTGTCAAATATTTTTTTTAATATTTAAAAAATCAGTCAGACGAGTTCTGCAAATTCCTAGACTTTTATACTCACTTGAATTTTGAAATACCTATGCAGGTTCACATTCCCGGAACACATGTCTCCAAAAAATTGAGACTCATTTTCCATCATTGATAAATTGTGTTAAAGCTTTCGCAACTGATGTTTTCTTGACTAATAAAGAACTCACATTTACATATTTGCTATTATATTATTATACTATAGTCTGTTGAATATATTACAAAAAAAATAAATTAATATTTCTTAAGATAAAAAAAAAAAGCATATTTTCCAGACAAAAAAAGCACTGTATAATATTTCAAAACTTTTTGTGATTTTATAAAATAAATAACATTGCATAAACTCTAAAGATTCATATTACATACTTAATATATTACATATTGAGAACCTTGAACATTGATTTATATTTTTAATACATATACATATTTTGCTAACAGAGGTGTATTGTTTTTAACAAATTTTATGTAACATTACTTTTATTTTAGCTTTATAATTTTTATCTAGCTTTAATTGTAATAAAGCTTATCAGTTTACAGATTCTGTAAACATACTAATTTATATTTCCTTTTCTTACAATGGGGAAGTTCTACAGTACATAATATATTAAAGTAAATGGAAAGTTACATAAAATCTAATCAAATAAATAGAACACATTAACGATAGAAGATTATAATAACATTAAGAACCACTTATTACATTAGATTGAATTATTTCATACCTACGTAAGAAGTTTTAAGTAATGCATAGAAAGAGGCAGTAGTTACAGGGGCAATATTTCAATTGTTAGATTTTCGCCAGTAGTTCAGTGAATGAAAAAAGCTTAAATTTTCTTATTGAAGCTTTATCTTTCTTGATAACCAAATACTATTTGGCTTTTGATTACATAATACCATAATGATTGTTTTCAAATTTATTTTGATTGTCAATATCAATCTGACCAATATTTTAATATTAATTCACATTTTATATGTCTAAATCTGGATCTAAAACTAAGAGCCATATAAGATTAAATAAATCTTTTATAAAAAGGAAAAATATGTTTGTAATGATAATCGCATTATGATATATGTGTGCAATTTTTATTTCATTACTGAAAATATAAGTATTTTAATAAAAAATCGTGTTATAGTTGATTTATTTAGTTTCCCGTTTAAACCCTTATGGGTTTTATTAATAATGAACACGATTAACCATTGGAAAACAGAGAAAAGAATTTAAACACCTAAAAGTATATATTTCAGTTTCCATTTTCCAAGACTGTAACATAAAAATACAATTGTAATAAATGGCCACTGTTTTGTTCATGAAACTTTTAGAGACATTTTTTTCTACATTATACTCCATATTTTAGTTAAATTTTAGATTAAAAACAGAAAATACAATATAAAACTTATCATTTTACAAAATGTTCCAAACAGTTCACATACAGTCTGCTGCAAAAATGACATACTACCACAAGTAAAACTGTGAGCATTTTAAGAGACTTACATTATATAGTTATACTACATAGGAAGAAATACATATGAATGAATAAAAACAACTGTTATATAAAAGAAAATTTTAAAATATTTCAGAAGGCATAATAACGCACCGTGACAGCACACAAGTGCAAAACTAAAGTATGTGCAAATTTCTAATTTTTTGGGTTTAAATGCAAAACAATTACATTTTTCACAAACTTTAAAGTGTAAAAGGGAAGTAAGTTTAAATTAAAACATTAATTCATAAAAAAATTTAAAAACCCAGTTTTTCAAGCAAAGTGAAATTTTCAAACTTCTATATCTCTAAACTACACTATTTGCACATTTGCTTTACACTCGAGGTGCGATAATAATATATTGACGATGCATAAAGAACTGCGAAAAATCAAGCAGTGTATCTCTTTTACCCATGGCAGTTAATAACAGCTTTATTTGTGAATTCTAAACTCTTAAACTCGTTACATATATCAAATGTTCACAAACGTTATTACTATTTTGAAAATTAATATGTTAAAGACACTCGAATAATTAATTTTGTTAGTCTGGTGTTATAAAAATACAAACATTGGACGAATTGTATAAATGTATAAAATCTAATAATTATATTGCTGCAGTTTAATAACAGGTACGTATAATGTATAAAAATTATTACTTTAGCTGGCTACATCTAAAACCACATTATTACTATGTATAAATCTTCATTTTATATATATATCTCCTTACATATTTGTCCAATAAAGTTATTTATGAAAGCGAATTTTACAATCAGAAGTGAACAAATGTGTATTTTATGGCAATGATTATTTAGTTAATAAATATGTAAATATAATATGTGCAATGCATTTTCAAGGCAATTTCCATTCAAACTTAACATCAAGCAATAAATACATACATTCTACATACAAAATCTACAGCATCATTTAGCTTTTAGTAATTTAATAGTACACAGATCAATAATGAGCTTTCAAGAACTACTTGTTCAATGAGAATGCAAAGGTTTCACGGATGTGAAATAAAAAGTATGGCCAAGGATATTTTGTGCATTATATCATCGTTTCTAAACACTTTTTTATATTTATTTGATTTGTGATTAAAGGAATCAATCCATAGGGATGGAGACAATATAGTCCGGTGCTATTTAATTTATTATGAGCTTAATTGAAAGCAAAATATGTCAATTTTGTAAAATATTTATTTCACTTCATAATTAAATTTACCTATTCGTAAGTGTAGCTGTCTTCTATGTGATAATGGGCACGTTACAATTTATTTTTAAGGCCATCTTTATAAGCAGTAGTGAATTTGACCTCTGTAGGTATGGCAGAGATAACAGGTTAAGATAATATTAATGCAAGATCACAAAGAATGCATTAGATGTTAAAAAGTACGATGATCTTTGTTATCAGTCAATACGTCCATATCGTCCCGACACTTCGGAACGTAAAGCGTTGCGCACGAGTGTTCCCAAATGTCTTGGGGGTAATTTTCTCCCGTGATCCAAATGTTGGTTTCTAAGTCGTAGCATTCTATGGCAGCTGTGGCGCGGTCGAACATGGCGTCACTGTGAAAGCCGCCTATGAGATAGATCTTGGAGTCTACACTCACAACGCCGGCGTGGTAGCGCGGAGTGGGCACGTGCGTAACTACCTCCCACTGGTCGAGGGCAACGTCGTACGAGTCTATAGTGTCGGAGAGAACCCGATTACCTGTCTCTGCATCCTCGTACCAGCCACCAGCCACGTAGACCTTGTCCCCTATAACCAGCATGGCGTGATCGGCTCTAGGAGTGAGTAGACTCTGCCGAGGCTCCCACGTATCTGTCACAGCATCGTACCATCGGACTGAAGATAACACCTAACAAATGTTTAAAATATTGTAGCTTATAAAGTTTTTCACTTAATAATAGTGCAGTAGTGGATATACTACACAATAATATGCAAAACAAAAAATATCATCTTATAAAATAACGACTATAATAAATTTACACATATTACAATTTTTATTATTTATATATTTTGAAACATTTTTATTACATTGAGTTTCTCTACTGATTTTTTTTGATGGAACTGCATTTTAATCAAAATAAAAATACTGCATTTAGTTTTATTCCAATTTTATATAAAAAAAGGTATAAAATCCATTGAACTGCTAAAAATTTGAATAAAATTGTATAGTAATAAATCAGACAAGGGTTTATTCATATCATATCAAAATTCAGATTGAAAGAAAAGTGTGTCTAACTATTTAAAAATGAGATTTATGTTTATAAACAAATGAAATTTATGTTTGTATACCACTTATACCTAAAGCCTAAGTCATTACCAATAAAACTAGAAATCTACTTATGTCCTTCTACATCGGACAATAATTTCTCTGTTTACAAACAAAATGGTTTAATAATATTGGTGGTCTGTTCAACTGCCTCTATAGATATAATTTGAAACATTGAAATAAACAAAAACATCATTTATACGACGACAGCACAAATGAAACATAGCTAAAACCAAGTGAGGGTTATCACTAGAGCCCTTACAGGGCACTGCAGACTGAATAAACAACTTGCTAAAATGAAACTTCTAGATGTAGGTTTTGCAGTGCAGATGATGAACCACCTATACACATCATATGTGAATGTGATACTTTGTATCACAAAAGAAGTTGCACCCTCCAAGGGCCACTGGTTAAACCTGAGAATGTTAGAGCTCACTCTCTCCCTACCTAAACGCCTGATACTTTAAGGATTTGGGCTTGGAGAGGAGATTTAAGAATATAAGAATACTCGCCCTCCACTCAGTAGCAAAGCTCTTTAAAGACCAGGGCTTGGAGAATGAGAACTAATTTACGAGGACCCATTACAACAGATCTGAACAGATCGCAGTGACGTCAGGAGCGTATATAGCACTGACCCCCATTTTTCAGAATAAGAATGACAGTCTAAATCATCAGTCAGAATATCTTGGATAGCGTAACGTGTCATGTAGATACCTGGTAGCAGTGTAGGCCTCCAGATATGAGTAGGGCGGGCGTGGGGGGCGGTAGCGCACAGCCCGCGTGCTGAGAGCGCCCCCCTCCCAGAGGCCGGATGCTCCTCCACGTATCCGTGGCGGGATCATAGCGCTCGCACGCACTTTCCTCTTCCCCGCCCTCCTCTTCCACTTCGCTCACGCCGCCTATGGCGTAAAGGTGGTCCAGAACCTGCATCAAAACAAAATTTGTTCATTAAATATTTTGTGTGTAGTAGAGATAATGTAGAACTATAACAACTTCAGATGTGCCACTTAGAACGACGGTTTTTCTCGAATTTTAAATCGAATTCATAACATTTAATATCAAACTTTTAAAATCAAATTAAAATCGTCCTAACCTAAATCATTACTGGTGGAGAGGCTTTTAATAATAAATTGTATTGGGTCTATAACTTAAAAAATGGAATTTGACAGTTGTTTAGTCGTTGTCCTAGCAACTAAAAACAAAAAGAAGATGGCCTGACAGTTCTAATCCGAAAATTCTGGCGACAGGAGCGCCAAACGCGACAAGCCAATTCAAAATGATTATGCTAATTACTCCTCCCACTCTCTCGGAGAGGAGTGGGGAATTAACCACCTGGGTATATTGAGTGGCAGGGGTGTGGTAAGTTGTACTCAGCGGGTTTATTCTCACATAGCAATTTCTACCCACCAACTAAAAAAGCAATAATTTAGAAAGATTTTTTTTATTTAATACCAACAATCATAGAATTTAGAATAGTGCAGAAACCGCATACACACATCAAACAGAAGGCGACTCAGCTACTCATAAATGAGTAGGTTTACATTTTGACCCATTAGTTTCTTTGTAGACATCGCTCAGTACGCAACTCCTGATTTGAATTCAACTATGCCGTGTTGTGTCCTTTTAAAGTGTAGAAATACTGCTAGGATCTTAAAGAAACAGGATGGTATCACATTTCATGTGAAATTAGCAAACTAATGTTTTAGTAGCAAATGCATTACTTAAAAATTGAATTATTTTTCCATCTGTCAGATTGTCAAAGAAACAAAATGGAAATTTCTTTGGGCCTTGGATTAAACAACTCTGTGGTGGACATTTGACCGACATTATCTTCAAAACATAAAATATTATTCAACATGATATAAAAATATCCGTTTTATGTAAAATAAAATTGGTTTTATATTTTAAGTTAAAAGTTCATTAATTCAATTACTCTTATTAAATGACCCTTTACTTATCTACTCTGTTGTGTCAATCAATATTTCCGCAAGCACAATAAAATTTTAGAGAAGTTAACAGATTGCTTTTTTTTACTTTACATTTGTGTTATAATTATATTTGTTCCCACCATGCAACATTACGCGGGGACATCACGAATGCGCACGGCGAAAGTCAGGCATAGTGGGGGAATTATAGGACACAGTCCGATGTATTCAAATATGATTCTACGTTCCTTCTGGACTATTCTTAATTCTATGTCAACAATAATAATCACTGAATATGATACAAATGAAGACACCCCCAGAGTAATAATATTTTAGAGAAGCCCTTAAGTTCTATTGCACAGAACAAAAGCGTTCCGAATTTCTGGTTTAGTTTCGGTTAGTGCTTGCAATTCTCAACAGAAGTACCTACAGCTGGTTGTATCGCTGTAATCTGTAGCTAACTTCGTGGTCAATAATCATAGAATGGTTTTTATGCGTATGGGCGATTCTATTGGGTTATTACTCTAAGAGACACCCCTATGGCAAATACATGATAGTTAAAATTTTTGCAAAAACTAAATTGATAAACTATATAAAATGCTTTATTCGATGAAAACAAATTCGGAGCTTGAAAAATAGCACTAAATAGTTTAGCTACATATTTTTTAATTCAAATCAGTTTCTAATGGAAAGAATTTCTGAAGATTTCATACCAAGTGGTCTTCAAATATAAACAATAACTAACATAACATTGTTGCCGGTAATATCTGTTAAATGAACTTTATGTTTTAAAAGTATTTGGAATTTCTCATCAAGTTCAAATTTTGTTTCAACAAAATATACTAAAATTTTTTGTCAAAATAAAGTTATGTAATTTTACATTCCTGTTTTCAACAAAATATGTACAAAAAAATCCTCAGTCAACAGATACATTGTTTTATAATTCTCCGGAACAATTTTTTAAATGTTACTTTACAGAAAACAAAAAGCCAAAATTCAAAATATTTCATATATTTAGTAGAGACCATAAAAACGAAAAGGCAATGTTATAAAAGCTTGGGCCAGAATAGGCGATGTAAAAAGCTACTGCTGGCGACTAAATGTAAAAATGCATTAAATTTACATACCACATTAAGAGAAAATCTGCACCTTTCTCGTTGCATCGGAGCCATTGTAGTCCATTTATTATACCGGGGGCTGTATCTAAACCCAAAAGGGTGAATATTCTCCTGTAAGGATTGGTTGAAACAACCTCCCACAACGTACAACTCATTATCGAGAGCTGCCGTCCCAAAATTACATTGCTCCACGTGCGGAATGGTGGTCAATCTTTTCCATTTACCTTTACTGGGTAAAAAGTACGTAATCTCATTTGTGATTCCGCCTATGCCGAAGCCTCCCACTTTTACCACCGCCAGTTCCATTCCTCTCGAGTTGACCAGGACATTACTTTCCGAGGATGGCACTGTTCGAGTCTTCAAGCTAGCTTGGTGACAAGCATCTCTTAATATATGGCAATACAGTTGCTGATCCTGTCTAGTTCCCCCCGAGAAAGATTTTTTGAGTATGGACTCTATCTCCCACTTTGACATTTCTGAGAAATGAACTCTCCTTAAAAATCGCATGGCATGTGAAAGGCGCTGTTTGTACCTAAATAAAAAAAACAGTTAATTAGATATTTTACTTATAGCCAAAATTATACCGTTTAAAAAATCGCAAAGCAAAGATGAAACGCGTTGAAAGAAGTTTGATGCACAAAGATTACGTTAGACATAATATTTTCACTGGATGCACCAATAAATCAGATCTATTTTAAACAATAAAAGCAACAACAAAAAAATCCGTAAATTGGATCCAGTTTATTTTTAAAAATATTTGCATTCTTAAGGCTTAGGTGCCTAAATATTTTCATTTTGGCGTGATTTTCAGCTCGGCGTAAATGACTCTAATAAACAAAAAAACCTTTATGCCATTTCGCCTTGGGGTAGGCAAAGGATAGAATGCCACTTTACTCTTTTATACAGACCTGGCTTCCTCATCATTCATACTTCTTTTCATTAACTTATGACATGTTTTTATTTATTGGATTTGATCATGACATTTTTTTTTTGGTCTTGCTCGTTTTCTGCATCCATCAACACATGGGTTGTAAATATTTTTAGCAGTCTTTCGCTGTCCATTAATTCTATATATCAGTTTTTTTTTTGTTAGAAAAATAATAAACAAAGTGTGGTAGGATGGAGTAAGAACCTCGGACCTCTGATCCTTGAGTCCGCAACATTACTATAGGACTACAATTCAGTTCAATTTTATTATATACTTACCCAATATTATCGTGATAGCGAAGCCATCGAAGAACGATTCTTAACACTTCAGTTTCCGGGCAATCTACGGGAAAGTCGCATTCCAGTAAATGTTCTAGCTGTTGGGGTGAAAGTCTGTAGAACTCGTTGGAATTGGAAAACTCTCGTAGGTGACCACTTATAAACCGATACACTTTCAGCCTCAGTTGGTTTAAGGAGTAAGTTTCCGCAATTGTCACAATGTCAACACAGTTCTCTAGATCTAACTGTGCCTGTAGGTAGTTGGAGCAGGCTTCCACCACAGCTACCACCTGCACATGACTAGCGGCTGAGAGAACATCCTGTATGTTAGCCAGGTTCAATCCCATACGCGAGGTGTACGCATAGTCCAGTAGCAAGCGGATCCCTTCTGCCGTGACTCCGTTTAGACGAATCTCATTTTGTTTAGATTCCAGCATAGCATCGGTAAACATGGCGCGGAAGTAGTCACTACATGACGCCAACACAGCACGATGAGCCTTTAAAAACAAACATTTCAATTGTCACACATCCAATAAAGCAGTCATAACTCGAAAAGCAGAATTTCAAGGAGAGCCTAAAAACTAAATAAACACACCTTAAAAACATGTATTTTTTATTGGATTTTTTGTTTTATCTTTTCACCCTTTTAAGCAATGATGATGTATTATTTATTTATATAACATGTATTTAAATTTGTCTTTAAAAATGCTCTATGATTTTTTAAAGAAAGTCTCAACTGTCAAAATTTTTTGTTAAAATATGACACTGTTTGATAACAACAATGCTCAAATAAGTGTTAGTGAGTTATGCCATCAAGCGGATAAACCGTAAAGCTAGAATTATGTCAATTTTTTAGCATATAATTTTTTTTTTTTGCATAATTCATTATATATACTTAACTAAAAATATTTTTTTATAGTTATGACTATTTAATCAGATGTGCAATGTGTGAATACACCATAGCCTAATATTATTATAGTTACAGAAAAGAATTAACAAGCTTGATTCCGAATAACAGAGAATAAACGTTTAGTGTTTTTATTTCTAGTCAACAAATCAAATGCAATGAGGAAGTTCAATGGTTTTTTTGTATTTGTTAATAGACTAATAATAGTCAGCCAAAAAATAAGTATTTTTATATATTGTATTATCAACACTATGATTTTTTTAAGTTTTGTATTTCTGAAATTACTCCGCAAGTGAATTCTGCCGATTGGTCTGATTTTTACAGCGCACAAGAAAACATTTTTTGTATTCAATTTGCCGTAGGGCTGAAATTCCTCATTATTCACTCCTACTTTCATTCATTCATCCTCCATTACTCACATTCCTTCTTTTCCCTTCCCACTATTTCAACCGCTTTTCATTTTATTTCTTATATTATTTAAACCATCCCTTTACTTATTTTTAAATTGGCTAATACATATAATTGGATAGCAGGCCCTTCTATGAACTCTCTTTTTATTTATAAGTCCCTAAGCATAAAATTATAACCTATATACATCTACTAGTATTCCAAATAAATCAAATAAAAAACTATAATTATCATCATTACCTTTCCATAAGGCACTAAATTGATATACCGACCGCAGCATATTTTGATATTTTTTGTTGAATGATGGTAAAATGATCAGTCTAAAGCTTTAAAAAAACACCCTCTTTAAATACATAGGTATTTCATTTTAACCATGTCAAAAATTAAACCCGAGATCTCTTGCGTGTTAGGCAAACATGCTGACCATGAAACTTAAATTAAACTGAATCAGTAGCTCAATCACAAATAACTACCGACGTGCTAATAAGTGACGTGATAACAATTTCTCACCATGGTTGTTTATCGTATTCGAGATCACAATGCAACACCCGTGAACACCTAATATTAAATGTCAAAATTTTTACGTTTCGCGACATACTCCTTCTGTACTAATCACAAATTTGAATTTCACTGGTGTAAATATGGAAAATATTCCAAAACTGCTATTACTACTTTATTTATGATGCTATTTATTGCATTTAGCTTGCTTAAATGTCAATAAAAGCAGTCGCCATAGTAATTGTAATTTAATTTTCACTTTTTTGTATTAGATACTCCTTACTATTTTGCAAATGCAATATATTGTAGGTATTATTTTTTATAGTAAACGCCGATTTTTCGCCGGTGAACTGGATTTATTTACGAGGAAAACAAACAGACACAAGCGTTGACTTAGAGATTACACACACATTGACTTATGACTGCGATAACTTAAGCTGTTTATTATTATAAAGTTTATATTTGAAGCACTAAATTTGTGGTAATTCATTAAAATAAAATAAATAAAACAACTTTGTTTTTAACCACTAATTTTTTATTAATTTTTTTTCTACCGACCGGTTTCAAAGAAAACAAGCTTCTTTGTCAAGGTTTACGTAACTAATGAATTGATTCCTTTTTTTATTTTTATCATGTTCACTAAATACCACCACGTGTAGTGTACGTGTCTATGATGTTCACATTTAATTTTATATTACTTAAAAAACCCTCCCAATTTTAATAATATGTAGCAAAATATGTTACATACCTGGAATGCATTTCCTTGAGCATATAATGTTACGTCCAGGAGATGTCCTTTGGATCGTAAGCTGTTGAGTCCAGACAGCAGTGTATCAGAATGTGATGGAGAATCGAAATACACAGTATTGAGTGGTTTCTCGCTGTATTCCCAACCTGGTACTAGTGTCATCTTTTATCTTTTCTGATTTTAAACAATCATGACTAGAAAATTACTGGAAAAAAAAGTCACTGTGATGATGAAATTCGTGCAATCGATAAACATTAAAGGAAACACAAGGATGAGTGTGTATTACACTGCATTGGGTAACAAAAGTGTGGTGGAAAAAATATATTGGCAAACAATACTAATACACGTGCAAAATGCGAACACACTCCGTACAGAGTATATCGAAATACCTTGGTTACGTTTTCACAACACAGTTTATACAAATAAGCCAGAAGTCAAGAAAGTAAACAAATACCTGAATGGTATAAAATAGAGTTTATAAAATATAAGACATATCACAAAGCAGGCACGTTTTTAAGAAGCTAAATCATTGTAATATATAAACCCAGTTGACAAAAAGTGAAAGGATTAATAGGTCAAGTACCTTTTTAGTTCAAATTGTTCACAGACAAAACAAAGATGGGCCACAAAGACAGTATGTTAATCTTTTGTAAATGGGATAACTAATTGTTATTTTGCCAAAATCAAACTTAAGCCATGGAAATCTGAGAATCGCATTTGTTTTTCAGCAAGCCGAAATCAACAATATTTATCGGCAATATATACAGTAATTATTACAACTAGTCGAATTCCAAACAACCACATTCGGCGATACTTTTTACAAAATTTTCATAGATAATTGAGCAATATGACAAAGACATTCGTTTATTGAGTGGCCTATTCGATCAATCGACAAGTAGGCATAGACAAAATCTTACATTTCAAAATTAGTTACTCGATGATAATAATATGTATTGTACAATTACTGTATAATTAAAGACTTTAGGGCACATAAAAACCTAATAGAGTCGCCCATACGGATAAAAACTCTTCAATGATTATTGAACGTAAGTAAGCTACAGATTACAGCAATACAACGGGTCGTAGATACTTGCGTTAAGAATTGCGAGCGCAAACCGAAACCGTCCATTACACGTTTGTTGTTAAATTAAAAACCAAACCAACAATTCGGAACGCTTTTGTTCAATTTTAAGGAGCTTAAGAGCTTCTCTAGAGAATTATTACCATGAGATAAATACCTATTTATATTTTTTTAGGATATCACCCAACACTGACAATATATATTTTTTTAAATTAAAAACATATTTTCTCATTTAATTCATTGATCTCAAATCTCATTGATCTCAAATCTCATTGCTCGACAGAAAGCATTTGCCTTGAGCTGCTGCTATCTTTTTATTAAAAATTTATATTGTATATTTCCTAATGCACTTAAATGAACAAATTCTGAATTTTCGAAACAAACACTTTCAGTCGAAATGTAAAATAAGTGAACATTTTGAGTTAGACCTCTGACAATTGTGTATCTCTTACACATATCTTTTGCGAAGCTTTTATCCATCAATGGAAATCACTTCTCAGCATTAATAAATCGCGTAGTGCGCATATAATGTAGTATTAATGATTATAAGAGGAATAGTTTCCAGAATGCCAATTGTCATATAATCGGATACTTTCTATACTTACTCTTTTGTAAAACTTTAAACATAAATGTACTAGGAAAGACTTTTGACAGAAATCAGACTTCTTTGAATTTTTTTCAGTAAAACCAAAACCCATTTATTGAAACGATTCGTCAGTTTGGATATCAGTTTTATATAAAAACAAAAATAAACAGGTACCATCTAATCTCCATGACTATGTAACTTAGCCTTAATATTCGGCTATACCACTACACGGAAAAAAAACAAATTGCGAACAGTGTCAATTTTTCTTCGGAGTGAGTGTATGTGCGCTGCTGTCTTGTTTCTGCGGTATCTTTCGGTCATTTATCTAGTCCTGAAACAGTTGCCGGTCGGTCGATGAATTGATAATTGTTATACTAGTTAATATTCTGGCCATAAACATGTAACGAAAACTATTACACAATACGCATATACGGTCGATATTGAATTTGTAAATTAACATTACAGAACATTAATGAAAAACAATCCTAATAAGAGATCAATGACGTCCAGACGTACGATAACCTTGGATATGATCACCAGGAAAAGACTTGTGAACTAATCAAAACATTCATGCTTTTGTCATATCTTTCCTATTTAGTAAAAGTTCGTCGAGTGAAGTTTTAATTGTTATTAAAAGTGAAGTGCTTTGTTATGTCTGGAACCAGAAGTATTGACAAGGAGCGAAAGTCTCCTAGGGAGAGTGGTGAAGACTCTGAAGATGAAAGTGAAATTCTCGAGGAGAGTCCTTGTGGAAGGTGGCTGAAGCGCCGGGAAGAGGTATTTAAAATAATCACATTATTAAATAGTTATTATCCTTGTCACACCGTGTCATCCACCGAAATATAAAAAAATATGGAGCATGACATATGTCAAACTAGTTAAATAATCACATGCTGGAAACAATACGATACTTTTTATTATAATTCATCGTCTTATTTGCTGCCATTTTAGTAAATTTGAGATATGTATATTATTTATTACCATACTAGTATTTTTTGCCATTTTTAAATAAATTTCGTATTCAAAGGTTGGTAAAGGTTTTTTATTGTTATTTTAACAAATGTCAAAATTAAATGTCATCATTGATTTATCAGTCTGATATTTCTATGAATAATAATTATTGGAATCTATTTTTTTAGATTTGAATTTAGTAGTACCATTAAATATATTTTTTAACGCATATTTAAGAAGGCCTTCCAGCTCTTAATGACAGCCTCCGCGGCGTAGTGGCTAAAACGCTACTCACGCACGGAAGGCTCCGGATCGATTCCCGACGAGAACACAAAAAAATAATTTAATTTTTCGTAACCCTGGGTGTTCTGTTCTATAATTCACCAGTGTAATTGGGGATTCTGGTCTGTTGTGTTAAAAAAAAACTGTTACCCAAATATTATAGTACATCCCATATTCATATCAATTCATAATGGAACCTAACATTTAAAAAAATAACTATTCAGATTTCTTAAAGTAGGTATCCGATACCTCATTTGGTTTTTTAAATAAACATTATTAAGTGATATGCTATGTACATATTTCACTCAAATAGTTATTAATTTTAATTAAATCTCTATGTTCAAATTTTTTTCTTAAGTGAGGTATAGAATATATATAGAAATAATGTTAAAAATCGACTTTCTCGCCTTGTTAAACGCCCCCACGGTAAAATATTACGAGAATGGCATTAGATAATTTATAAACGATAGTAATAACATCTGTATATGACATTTTTCTTGATTTGAAGAGCTAGGAAGTAATTCTTAACGAAACTTGCGCTGTTTAAATTATAAAAAATCATAAGTGAAAAAAAGTGAATCGGGGGTTGTGGTCCCGTAGCTAGTGCCTCGGACTCACGGCTCAAGGTCCGTAGTTCGGATCCCACTCTACCCCAACTTGATTCCCACTTTCTAATAGAGAGTTATTTACAACTCGTAAATGGCCCTCAAAATGAAATATTTGCGTAAATCATAAGAACGCAAATATTTTTTCTTTTTATTTTTTTTCTATTAAAAAAAATAAAATGTTCGTGAATTTGTATAAATTACACATAAACCAGTCAATGACATCTCATAAGCCCTTTAAAATGCCTAGACTTCCATATTCTTTAAATTATTCTTCTCTGTTGAGATATCTTCCTAAATGAGAGGTCCAGAATGAAGATCCAGTCTATGTCTATGCACAACATTTGGACTTGCAACTCAAGTATTGTTGATTAAATCAACTGGTCCAAAAATAATAAAAACCGCAAAATATTTTCAGGCCTTGCCTACTTAGTATCTAGGTGATGTAATTTAGTCAGATGAATCTCACCCACATCAATAAATGTTTCAACTCTTCAACTTCACAAAAATATACAGATGGAAGAATTAAAGGAAAATGGATGTTCAAATGTAGGATGAATGGTGAATTTTACAGTGTTTAAAGTGGCCACTTAAACTAGCTTATGGCAGTCATACGCCTTGTAAATGCCTCGACTTTCATATTCCATTTTCTAAAATTTTTTCTCTGTTGTAAAGTGTTAATAGATTATTATTTCTTCATTATCATAATTCCCTTTCCACATATAATGGTGCATAGGGCACTGCATTGGTACACCAATCGCAGCATATCTTGATCGTTTTTGTTACATGAAGGTAAGATGATCAGTTTTACAGTTCAGGTACCAGTCCTGGGACTACAAAATATTCTAATCTAAAATCACTTTTTTAAAATAATTATTTCATGTTAACCATGTTGGGAATCAAACCCGAGACCCCTTGCATGGTAGGTATACGCACTGACCACTACACCATGAGTCCGACAATTAAATTTATTATTTCTTGAGTTAGCTTATATTACAATTTGAATATAAACTAATATTTCCACTTATTCCCACTTACTTTAATTTGACATAGGCTGATACCCGTATGCAGAGACAAAACTTACGGTGAGGAAAGTACATTCTAATTTCAAATGCAGAGAATAACTCGAAGGTGAAGACAATAGAATGTACTCTCCTCACCTTAAGGTTTGTCTCTGCATACGGGTATGAGTGTCTTCAATTTGTATTTATTATGATTGTAAGTACTTATTATTTATTTATTTATAAACGCCCAGAGGGCTTTTACAATATTTGGTTAAGAAGTACATAAAGTATTATAGTAATGGACACAAAATATAATCACAATTGTTTCACTAATATGTTAATTATAAAAAAGAAAACAAAAGGGAAATAAGTAAAGATGAATAGAAATCGAAAGGAGGAGAATTGAGGGGATGGCTATTCAATGGAAAAGGAGGAGAATTGAGGGGATGGCTATTCAATGGAAAAGATAGCTAATTTAATAGCAGCAGGAGTGGTGTGGAGCAAGTCCAACAGCTCAGTATAGTTATTAGCTGTTCTGTAGATGTGTGCCAGGGGAGAATGATGGGTGAAGTTTGTCCTATTGTACTCACACTGGAACATGTGTTAGAGTCTGGTAGTCCTTGTGGATACACTAAAGTTTATCAGGGACAACTCAAATAATGAATAATTTATTTTTTACAAGAAAAAGGCACAAAATTTTTCTCCCTGTTACATTAATTATTTCTCATGATTTTTGATATTTGCAATATATTTATCTGGAATACATACATAATGTCTGCCTAATTACACGCACCACTCAACCATTCAAAACAACGGCATCCCTCAAAATTTTATATAATGTATACGTTCGCACCCATCTTGAGTTTGCTTCTGTTGTTTGGAATCTTCGATATACAATTTTTTTATCACAACCAGATAGGATACGGAATAGATTCCTTAAACCTCTGGATTGTAAATCTCACAATTATTTTGACTCGTACGAAGACTCTTCTTCCTTTCATAGTTAAGCTTCCCTTACTAAACGTAAAAGCATTTCTAAACTGCATTTTCTCTTCAAAAATTAAAAAAAAATATCGATAGTCTTTATCTCTGTCCTGTAAAGTCAACAGGACAAGTTATTTTTTTAATAATTCATTGCCCAAAAAATTTATGTTCAAAACTCATTTATTTATCGTAGCTGCTTCAAATTTATTTTTTTTGTCCTCATTCAGATATTTTTTATACAAAATTTTGTGAATTCAAAAAAAATCTTTTCAGGAAGTGCAGTGGTTTTCAAAAAATATTTTCTTATTTGTTGATAGATTAAAACTATGCCGAATTTTTTATTTTATTTATCGTATTATCAGCGCTGTGATTTTTAAAGAAACCTCTGATAAATCTGGTTCGAAAATTTTCATTTATGTCTCAAATAGAAGCAATTTTTTTTTTAAAAGATTGTACTGAACAAAACTCGCGTATTTATACAATTTATTTATCGGGTAATCAATACTTCTCGTATTCATGGGGTCTTAGAATCCCATCTCCGGTGGGTATGAGTTTATCATTCCCTTTCCGCATCTAATAATCCATAGGGCACTGCATTGTCATGGGGTCTACCACGAACTCTGAATTCGGGCAAAGAAATTTCAGGTTTCTGGTCCCCAAAATATTCAATATGTTACCCGAACATTGCAAAACCGTGACCCGGATTCAATTAAATAAATTTGTAAAAAAAATGGTTACTGGGTTTAAGTAGGGAAAAATCGGAAAATTTACTAAAAAACATTTTTAAACACTAAATGGTATAAATCAATATTGTATAACTGTATGATTAATTAACTAGTAGGTATATGTATTTGGATAATTTATAAAGCGCCATTTTTGTGAAAATCACCTCAAAGGCGCTGTACAATAAATAAATATCCCAGCACAGCAGGTAGTAATGTTATTGTTTATTTTGCATAAAAATGTCTGCCTTAAAACAGGTTGTACCTAGTTAGGCAGACTAGACATGATCCAGAGAAATCTTTTATATAAATATGCCTCGTGGTGTAATGGTCAGCGCGTTTTCCTACCATGCAAGAGGTCTCGGGTTCGATTCCCGACATGGTTGATTTAAAATATTTATTTAAAAGGGTGTTTTCATAGTCCCTGGACTGGTACCTGAAGCGTAGGACTGATCATCTTACCTTCATGTGAAATCGAATGGAAATAAGTCCGCCTTGTTGTTTAGTAACCATTAAACATTGGCAACCGCCACGTTTGCCTACCGTTCTCGAGAGTAACAGAAGATCGAAATACGTTGCATTCGATGTGCAAATGCAGCGCCCTATGCACCTTAATTTGCAGATGATAATATGATAATGGTGGTGAAATAATTGTGTAACTTTTCCGCTATTCTACTAAGTTATTCTGTCGTTTGATGTTTAGGAAGCCAAAAGCGCTGTGAGTACATGCGATGGCCGAGAATTTTGATGGATAGGTATTTGAACAATGGTTTTCTGTCACTCCCTCGCAGATGCCTCCCCGATACTTTGCTAAAAAGACAACTGCGCGTCGCGTCGGACTGATTATGCTTAACTAAAATCGACGTTTCGTTGTTCCATTTTCCGCACCCCAAAACCGATTTGCTTGTTTTTTTTTAAGAAAGAATATCAGAATGAAATTTTCTGTGTTGGTCCCTTCACTATTTTTTTAAATAGAGTTATGATTTTTACAAACTTTACCGTACGCTCGAAGACAACAAATAAAACTGGGCGCTTAAGAGAGTTTTTATATGGTCCTAGTTCCTATAAAAAACAATTTATCAAAAAACAAAACAATCGGAACACGCTAATAATGTGCAAAAAATCACTACTCTAGTGCCATGACCCAGTGAGAAAATACGGGAATACGTTTGTATGGAGAAAAGTCAGACCGTGTTTCCTCTTATATGGAGTGGAGTTATCGACTGTAATGATTTAATGCCAAATATAAAAGACTCAAAATGTAAAACAAATTTTAAAATAAAAATAACTGCACATAAAAATAGTGTAGCCAGAGATTATTTTGGAAAATATATGTAGATTAATTAACTATTACTTTATATAATTGGTACACATATTATTTATATTTTTATGTATTTCATTACTTTATTTTTGTTTTTTATTATTTATTGTACCATATTATTTATGTTTAAGTAACATGTATTCTTAGCACATATATATACTTTATATTTGTATAATAACGATGATTAATTTCTTACATTTGATTAGCTAGGCATTTATAATTAAGGAATTTTAGTTTTTTTTGTTGTTATTGTTATATTAGTATAGAACTACTTATGCTTTAAAAGATAAAAAATCTCCATCTCAGAACAGGCTGAGCCATGTTAGATGGAGACTATCCTAAACAGAGAACACTCCGTTTTCATTTTCTATTCACTAGTTTTATATAGATTCCCTGTTATTAAATATGTACACTTATTTTATGCAATAAATTTATAAAATAAAATAAATAAATATGAACACGAAGGATGTCCCAGCGTCCTGATAGGGGCTGAAAAAATAATAGCAAGTATTTTAAACAGTAAGAGTACTCTTATATTATATTCGCACGTACCTTACATTCAAGGATAATCTATTTATACCTCCGGCGTCTGGTCTGCGTACCTACTACACATTTCTTCTCTCGTTGCTTGCCTACGCAGCAGCCGTTATTGTATGTGGACTGCCTTCCTGTGGCTGCGAGTAACGTGTACCGTCTTCTGTTCCTGTGCCTCGGTTATGAACGCTATCTTCATCTGTATATATCTAGACGGTATACTTAACTTCTGTACTATCTGTATCTTACCTCGGTATGTTCTACCTACTTGTCGTATCGACATCATATGATCGAATCAAGTCAATGGAATGACCGCAAACAATTAGCCCTCGTTCCTTACGTCATTAACATTTAAAATAGTTCTCATTTATAGTTTAAATATGCTTCTGTAATAAAAAGTGCTCACTTCAAAGCGATTATAAACTCCAATAATCCCAATTCAAGCTAAAACTGATCGCTTGAACATGAATTTTGTATGACTTTTGGAAATCATCTAGACGGTACGCTTAACGATCATCTGTATGTATCTACCGATCGACTACAAAGCCGGCTCCTTTAACGTCTCGATACATACACTCGGAAAGATAGTAAAACAGATGGAAACAATATAATAACCAAATTATCATTTTTAGAGTGGTAACTTTCTAACGCCTAGATAATCTTATTTGCTAATAAGACAGAATCTAGCGACATTATTTTCACATCTAGGCTTTCGTTTTATTAGTGACAGTTATGTCGGAATTTAATTCGACTTCAAAATTTACTTATTTTTCTCTCATATTTTTAATAGGCTTATAAGAAAAAAAGTGCCAACGTCAAAACGATTAAAAATTGCTCGGTGGAACACAATTTTTGGGGGTATCGCTAGTGTACCTTTATAGTCGGTCGGGAGTCTTTTATCTTCAACTATGACGTCATACTGAAGCTATGTCATTTTAGAGCGTAGATATGTGTACCCTCACGTACGCTTCCCCTTTTTTCATATCGATGTACCTACCCAAAACTTAGAGGTGGGGGTCGGTAGTATATCTATATAATCGCTAGAGGGAATTTATCTTCAACTATACCGTCCAGGTGAAGGTATAACGTCTATCATAATCGAGGCCCTGCTCCGGGTCTCCGTGCCAGTTACCTGCCCTTCCCCGGGTCCGGTGCACCACCACCAGGAGACGAGACGTTATTCTTAATCAGCGAGACGGTCCATTAGACCACTTCCGATTAATTTTCCACGAGTTTTTTTATCCGTATAGTAAGTTGCTGTTCATCTGCCAAACTTCTCTACTCGCTGCTGGCGACGTTCTACGCGTGAAAACGCATGATGTAATGTTTGTTTACAAATGAAAAAAGATACAACCAAAGGGGTATGCGTGTCTGTCTACGATGTTGTATTAATAAGTTCATCTATTCGTATATGATGACCGCAATGTATATATTTTTTAAATACATAATTTACTTTGGTGAGGAATACTATTAAAAACTAAATGTTATTAAATATTTGTATATAACCACTTACCAACTTTTCTATGTCTACCGGTTTCGGGACGTACCCGTCTATTATACAAATAACAATATTGTACATAACATTGTAAATAACAATACTACGTTATACAAATAACAATATTCGTAAATTATTGCTTAATAATAAAGATAAAAATAGTTTATTAAATAATTCAGGTGTTTGCCAATTAAAATGCAATTAAAAAGGTACAAGGTTCTTCAGTTAACGTTGGAAGAACATCAAGAAATTATGATATTTGTGTTAAAGAACATATGAAGTGTCTTCACAATAATAATTTCTCTGAATTCGAAAATCACCTAATCAATTTAACTCATGACTAATAAAAATACAGGAGTTAAAATCTTACGTACAAATAATAAAAAATAATGTTTCTTTGATTAATAATCAAACAAACTTTCAATATAGTCCTTTATACGATGTTCCACTGTAATAGTCACCCTATTAAGCTCACCCCTCCTTCCATCCCCTCTACTTTTTCTACTATTTCTCAAACAACATAGAATATTTTCATAATTTAATCAGTGCATGTGCTTATTAAAAAGCATGTCGTGTGGTTTTATATTTTTGTGCAACAACTATGGTGAAGGTGTATAGTGGGTTTTGCATGTTGGTTTAATTGGTGTCCTGACGAAGAGACGGGTACGTCTCGAAACCAGTAGACATAGAAAAGTCGGTAATTGGTTATATACACATATTTAATAACATTTAGTAAAATGTTTGACCACAAAGTTAATGCGTTATATATTCATAATATACTATTAAAAGAGATGGATTCTCCATTGATCCCCCCCCATTTTTTTATTTATTTAAAGTACGACAGTTACAAGAGTGACTCCGTTTCCGGCTGCTCGCACCTCAAGTTTAGTGCTGATATTTTTTTTTTTACCAACAACTTAAATCTTAATTCCGATTGCCTTCCCACCCACAGTTATGCAGTTTGTTTTTCCACCATTTTCCATTGCAGCGTATTCCGATTCCTGGCCACGTAAGTTAGCAGTCTGTCCACATAACCCGTCGCACTTCCACAAAAGATTGGAATCGTTGGCAGTTGGCACACAAATAATGAATATCGCCAAAAAGACTGGCGCCATGCTACGATCATTTGTCGCAAGCGCCAAAAATTCATCTAATTAACTATTTTCGAGAATTGCCAGTGTACGGATTTGCAAATCTCTGTAATCGACCACTTTGTTATCATAAATTTTCTGGTTTTGTTACATTAGCCAATTTTCTGTCGGTTCCTAGCCATTTATTTAATTAATTTATCTTTGTTAAGTACTTATCTAATTTTCTTTTTTGCCATTGAACTCAGTACAAAACAATTAATTTTAATAAATAACAATGTTTTTTTATTTATTTATTTATTAATTTATGCATACATTTCATATTTTACAAAATGGCACAAAAAACACTCTGGCAAATTCTGCTTGTACTAGGAGTAGGCTCAGTATATGAGGGGTGGGCAAGCCAGAAATATTAGTATGCCTAATGTTGCAATCGGTTCCTATATGGGCAAATGCCTGTTCTAAGAAACCGATTTGTTGCGGCAAATATGGCTATCGAACATGTTTCCTATAAATAAAAACATTATTGAAGAAATAGAAAAACAGTTATAGCCCAAAAGAGAAGTACAGTTTACGTTAATATAAAAATAAGATTAAATATATAAATAAATATATATGCGCATACAAAAAATACAATAAATTTATAAATGATTCAATATGATTACATAATATTTATATGACTATCCTCAATAAATTATCAGATTCCTTACTTCCAATGTCTGTCAACCAAATCGTAATTCTTTTTTTATTATTATTAAATGTGTTATGTCGGCCTCGTGGCGTAGTGGCCAGTGCGTTTACCTACCATGCAAAAGGTCTCGGATTTGAATCCCGACATGGTTGACATGAAATATTTATATGAAGGGGTGTTTTTACACTAGAATATTTCATAGTCCCTGGACTGGTATCTGAGGCGTAAGACTGATCTCCTACCTTCATGTAACAAATTGAAAATGCTTAGTTTAATAGTCTATTAACAAATAAAAAATATTTAAAAACCACTAAACTTACTCATTGAAAATGAAACATTGTCATCATATTTCCATCACCTGCCAATATCAGATTATTGCACTCGCTTATGTGGAGCTAATTAAATAGGCGAGAACTAATGAGAACCTGTAGCGCGCACTGACGTGCGCATTATTAGAGACGTGTCATGTATCATAAGTTTAGTACTGTCACGACTTTTGCCTAAACTGTCTACTGCTCGGTATCTGTTTATCCTACCCGCTACCTTTTACCTCCCCCACCTCCTCTACATGTGTTTGTGGCCTCTAGATCTTATCTAGACTTATGTCAAAAATTATGCGTTATGCGAATTGAATGCTAATCCGGCGTGCTACTAAAACTATGACTACTGTACTTCTGAATTACAAATTACGAATGTGTTATTTCGCTAACCCTTCTTGGCAGAACGAAAAGTTTTTTTTTCGCACATTTAATAGTCGAAAAGGCTTCAGAATTCCAATCATTTTTTGAAATTCTGAAAATTCCAATCATTTTTTTGTTTCAATCAAAGTTTATTGTGGATTGTGATGTTACAGTTAAAAATGAAAAATATTGTACAGCAGTTTTTACCCAATGCTGTTTTATTCGTGGTTTAGTTCATGAGAAAAAATGAAATCGCACGTGTCCTATAGGATAAGGAAAAGGGTAAACATCATATCGCTCCTTTAAAAATAAACCGAATTAACTCAAAAAATAGGTAAAACGAGATTTTACAATAAAACGAATTAAACGCGTGAAAAGAATAAGTACAGTTCAACAGGCTCCTTATTTAAAGCTATACAAGCGAGATAGAAGATCGTCCATCTCTTTTTGATTTACTCGGCCGCTTCCTTCGGGATTCACATCACGCGACGAATCAGTGTTACGCCGACAGTGTTCAAAGTGAATCCCTGTTCCCGTGGACGAATATCTATTATTTCATTTTATGATTAAAAGGTAAGGAAATAATTCATAATTATTTTAATTATAAATCGTGTTTTTGAGACTTGTTCCTCTTTATTTTTTTAAATCATATAAATAATATTGAACTACTTAGACTTAACTCATTTTTTTATTAAAAACTACGATAGATTTGAAACACTAATCAGACTTGTTGCATTTTATTTCTAAAAGAAGTACAATTAGTTTGAGTCATTATAGTTTACATCGGTTTATTGTTAAAAATAATAATAAAAATTGTTTGATTATCATTTCATGCAGTTTATTTTAAAAAGTGATGTGAATGTTCTTTAGCATAATTTAATTTGTTTCTGTTTTAGATAAAAATGTCATTGCGAATCCGAAAAATTATGGGCTTAGTCCAATCATCCGAAATTTCTGAAAGGGAAAAAGTCTCTAATTCAACGCCTGGAGAAACCTTATCGAATATTGATAACGACGCAGTAAGTAATTAAATACCTACGTTTTTTTTTCATTTAAAGCGTGCTACTCACACACCTGCCGCAGGGACAATCTGGCCCGTTACACGTAGCCCTACCAGTAAGTTATTGTCCCCACCGGTAGGACTAAGTAAAATTTAATGTATTTAATGTAAGTTTAGTCCTACCGGTAGGGACAACAGTCCCTGCGGCAGGTGTGTGAGTAGCTCGCTTAACATGGGCACAATGTATAAAAATTTATTATTTTTTCAGCTGCCTAAAAGTAAAAATGTGAACCTGTGCGACAGTGGATCTTCGTTGATTATAAATAATTTAACAATAAATGAAAGTCATTCAAACGATACAGAAGTAAGGTTTTACTTATTGCAAAATCTGATATTTTTGTGTTCACTTATTGTATTATATTATTACCAATACTAAATACCTAACTATTTTCCAGAAACCAACAGAAAAAGACGAGCTACACCCTATGCGGGATTCCCCCCAGAACGATGTAAGTTAAATGTTGCCACTTTTTCTGCTCGTATTATGATAATTAATTCCATAAATTACCATCGATAACTTACTTAAACAAAATTACAGGATCCTCAACTATGTACCTCGGTTGAAACTGAAGTGTTGATAAATAAATCGCGGCCTAACATTGAAATCAAAATAAATCTTGTACCGGAGTACGACAGTGACAGCTTTTCGTATGAAGACGAGAAAGAAAATACCAAGGTAGTTGAAGAAATGAAGCTACCGTCGAGACGGATTTCTTCTTCTTCAAGTTCACCATGCTCGTCCTCGTCGTCGTCCTCATCATCGTCGTCGTCTTCGTCTTCGAATTCATCTTAAGAAATTTCAACCGAGCCAACTGGAGAGAGCGGCAAGTCACAGGGTCACTTAGCTTCAGCCATTATACGCACGGCTACTGAATTAGAAGAAGATAATAGTATGGAGAATACAGAGCGAAGCGATTACAGATCTGATGTATGTGATATAATATGAAATAATTAATTAATTTTCTCTTTTAATTTATTTCTTATTTAATTAATTAATAAAAATATTCCTCTTTTAGACTTCGAATGCCACTGGTTCACGAATACGAAGATCTTGTGCGATGAACTCTTCAATAACCATTTATTCTCCTATGTACACTGATGAAAGCGACTTAGATGACGACGTGGATGATCCTAATTTCGATTTTGAGGACAGATTCGGAAAGATTTCTCAGCACAGAAAAAAGAATTTCCTAATTCCATCATGCTCGGATTCTTCAAGCTCTGATATTGACACTGCAACACAGAGCTTAAAAAAAAGAGGTCTTAAGAGGGTAAAAAATCCTGCTAAATGGAGACAAAACAGAGTAAAAAAGATGCGTAACGAAGGAAGAGCTTATGTGTCAATGTCTAAAACTCGCAAAAATAAGCCCTCACGTTGTCTCAAGACTCCCTGTAATGAGAAGTGTAAATTAAAATGCATAGACAAAATAGACACTCAGGGAAGATATGAAATTTTTGATAAATTTTGGCAACTTGGTGATTTAAATAAGCAAAGAGCATTCATAAAAACTTGTATGGTTGATATAGAACCTAAATATAAATATACTAACGCCCAAACTCCCCGTCGCCCCAATAAGGCGTTCTACTCGACACTGGACAATAATAGAATTAGAGTGTGCAAAACTTTTTTTAGAAGTACTTTAGATATCAGTGATAGAATGATTTACACCATCATAACGAACACAAATGAGATGGGCTTCATAGAGGAGAAACGTGGCAAACATGGCAATAACAAAAAATTGGATCCTGAATTATTAGCTGAAATCAGAAAACACATTGAATCTATTCCTCGAATAGAAGGACACTATGTTAGAGCTCACAGTACAAGAGAGTATATTGAAGGAGGTAAGACAATTAAAGATTTGTACAGAGACTTTACAGGATTGCAAACTAAAAATAATAAAGAGGTTGGTAACTACATTGCTTACTATAAAATTTTTACAACAGAGTTTAATTTAAGTTTTCACAAACCAAAAAAAGACCAATGCGACCAATGTGTTGCCTATGCAAACTTAAATGGTAGTGAAAAAGAAGAAGAAAAGTATCAAATACATCTTAAAGAGAAAGAACTAAGTAGGAAGGAGAAATTGAATGACAGGAGAAATGTAAACAATGAAAATAAAGTCGTAATTTACGATTTAGAAGCGGTATTGCAATGTCCCAGAGGTGACACTTCGGCTTTTTATTATAAAAGCAAGTTGAACAGTTACAACCTGACATTGACCGAACTCAATAATAAAGAAGGCAAACATGCATATGACAATGTTTACTGTTATTTCTGGACTGAGTCAGATGCAAAAAGAGGAGCGATTGAGATTGGGTCGTGTGTCTGGGAATATTTGAAAGGCATTAGTTCTGATGGAGAAGCTGCGAAAAACATAATATTCTACTCCGACAATTGCTGTGGACAGAACAAGAATAAGTTCATTGCAACCTTATATATGTATGCTGTGTATTATTTAAACATAAACAGTATAACTCATAAATTTTTAATTAGGGGCCACACCCAAAATGAGGCCGATAGTGTACACAGTCTTATAGAAAAAAGAGGTCAAGAAAAATCTCAAGTCTGGCCCTATTTACACTCCAGACCAGTATATTGCCTTAATCAAAAACGCAAAAAAGAGTAGTCCAGCTATAAGTGTTCATGAAATGAGTTTTAACTCATTCTCAAATTTAAAAGAGTTACAAGAGGAGTGGGGGTATAATTTCAGTACCAACACAAATGGTCAAAATGTTATGTGGAATGAAATCAAACATTTAAAAATTACTAAAAGCGATCCATTTACATTTTGTTACAAAACGTCTTATTATGACAGTGAGTATAAAGAAGTGAACGTTAGAAATAAACGAAAGAAAATGATACCTCTCGAAGAAATAACGATTAAACAAGTATATTCTAAAAAACAGGAACTAAGCGCAAATAAAAAGAAGGACTTAAAAGAGTTAATAACTAAAGGATTAATCCCCTCATATTACGCAAATTTTTATAATTCCATTTTTTAATAAGATATCGTTACATACTGGTTTGTGATTGACATCCTAAATAAAATGTAATCACAATCATATAAAAAATAACGACATCTTATTAAAATTCGGATTTTTTTTTACTAAATGTTTATTGATTATTTTTTAAATCTATTCTTAAGAATTATTTTTGATCTCGTTTCTGCCAATGAATATTATAATATTACTAATACGTAATACCCGACCCCGCAACAATTTTCAAATATCCCTACTTAACGGATACCTACGTCATCATAACTGCTATCTGTATGCCAAATTTGAGCCCGATAGATCAGTCAGTCAGTCATGTTTTCCTTTTAAATAAAATTATTGTTTCATTACTGTCAATATTACAGAGTTCTAAGAGAAATATTATTTACTGATTGTGATTATAACTGCTGCATTCCTAAGTGATCTCAATATTATTAAGATAATAATATAATAATATAAGAGAACAAGACTGCTATTATAAAAAAATAATAAAGGTCTTTTATTATGCTAAGCTAAGTTCATTTTTAATTATTTTTTGTTGATTTTGTATTAAGATTTCAATAAAATTATTATAAAAATAAAATGTGTTTCTTATTATATTTAATTATTAAATTTATTTGTAAAGATATTTACAAGTTAGTAGTCAGGTTATTATATTCTAAGCCCCTAACTTTTTATATAGGTACCTTAAATTACAGATCAATTCATAATTTTATCATTGATTTAACATTAAATAGAATTAAACCTAAGTTATTATAATAATTGACTTTTTTGTTAGTGTTAAACAGTAATAACTCCTAAAGTCAAATATTGTCATTTTATATTTTACTAATAAAGTACATTATATCCTAAAGTTTAATACATAATATCAGTTTTTTTAAAACAAAACTGTAATAATAAGTTTTGTGTTAAGTCGAAATTTAAAAATAATTTTTCTTTTTAATCAAAAACAGAACTAAGTCACTAATAGTATTTTTAAACTTAAATATCTTATAAAATATGCTTAACACTAGATATTTATAAATATAAATTGAAAGAATATTTTATTCACAATGCGTGAAACACCTTTACATCTCTGTAGAATGTCCATATTAAAAAATATTCTTCAAAACATAGTTGACGCCAAACTTGCAAAACTTTAACTGCAATTTCCCAACAATCATGATTTTTGAGTTATTTCAGTTTATTATTAAAGGAGCGATATTTACGATGGTGCATCGGTACACCAATGAGGAACTACAGCCCTTCGGGAAATTGGATATCAAAAATGTATTCCTGCGCGCGGTAAAATTTGAGCATTAAATTGTACGGTAATATTTCTTGAACGTCACGACGTCACCGGTTTATATGAATCAAACAATGATAAGAGAGCTTTGAAAGATATCCGATTTGCTTATCGTAAACGGTCCAATCGGCAGAACTGGCAGAGAATAAGCGGAAGAGAACCTCTGACGTCACACGCGGAGTTATTTCAGAAATACAAAACTTAAAAATATAATACGATGTATAAATATTGAAAAAAAATCTTTTTGGCTTAATATTAATAGTCTATAAACATTTTTTTTTTAATCCACTGAACTTCCTCATTGCAATTAAGTAGAGGGAAAATCAATATTAGGAACAATATTTACCCGTGGGATGACTTAATAAAACAAAACAGTATGAAAACAAACATTTATATATTATTAATTAAATTAATAATAATCTGGATTTCACTGACGATACCGCGTGGTTTTCAGTGGATTTCTACATTGTCAATATTGGATTATGAAAGTTTACTATGAACAAGAAGGTTTATATAAAGAGATGGTTAGCTGCACCCATAATGAGTCTACTGTCTGTATCAATATTGTGATTAAGAAATAAATAACACAAATACGTGTTGAACGAACGCGATGGTAAAATTATCGCGTAATGGAATACCAAAGGCCGTGACTCACTCTACCTGAGCGATCCGCATATCAATGTCGCACTCGCCGGTCACGTCACCAGTCAGTCCCCAGTTACCGGTAGTTCTACCTCTACGCTCCACTCCATCTGCAGTCTGCTGAGTCTGCCGAGTTGCTAGTTGCTAGTTGCTGGTTGCTAGCGACTCTTCGCCCTTGACTGTGCACCGTGCGAGGATTGCCATCGCCTTGGTCACAAAGAGTACTACATCATGATGTAGATGTAGTTGATTGATACACACCGCGTTTTGTAGGCAGACTTGTTTACCTTTGAATATTTTGTATGAATATTAGAACGGTCTTGAAAATCTAAATAATGGTATATAATTTATACTATGATGTATAGGATTGGTGTACCTATGCAGTGCCCTATGCACAATTAGGGGTGCGGAAAGGGAATGATGATGAGATGTATAACGCTACACCCGTGCTTGTGAAAAACTGGTGGGAGTTTTGGTCCCTTGCTGGATTTTTTTTCTGTTATTTTTTAAACGTATGTTTTACCAGGGATTTCATTCCTTCCAAAAAAATTTACGCATACATGTATTTTCTTCTGTCTCCCAAAATTTTAATGACAATTAGTCCCATTCGATTCTCAAGCTGGGAATCCTAACCGAAAAGCTTCTGGTTTCTGTCTCTTGGATTTGTTTCCATCAAATACGCGTATCTCTTTCCCCATTCATTTTGCTACATAGCGAGCATAATAATTCTGAACTCCGTTAATTTTCCGGCGCGTTTGAGAGTGGTTCGATAATGTGGTCAACCAAGGAAGTGACTCAATGGAGAGATGTAGAAGAAAAAATAAGAACTTTTGACGTGTACCAAAACGTGAAGTGCCAGCCTTTTATCTGTCACCCAACAACAAATGTAACTATGTATTTACAGATATGTGAGATTGTGAAAATATTGACCTCTTGGGCGAGTTTCCGAATGTAAACTTGCCTAGATCCTATATCTTCGGGAGTACCTTCGTGTAATATTCGTATCAATCTATGGTTTTGTCAAACGATCTATTTATTTCACGCTCGGATTTAAAAAAATAGTGGTCGAATATATTTTTTCCCAAAGTTGTTCATTTCTTAATTATTTTACGTTCCTGATCTTAGCCAGCGTCTATATTTGCATCGTATTTTCTCCTTTGACAAGGACACCGGGCCCTGGTATTAACACCCGTGCCCGGATGACAATGGGAAGTTGACAGAGTTATCTTCGACTGTCTATAAAGAAAAGCCGATATTTGTGTACGAAAATGAGTATATTTGCATGAACATTGAAAGTATCTTCGTCGGTAACTTATAATTGAACATGTTTAGAAAAAAAATGTATGCATATTCTGCTTTTCATACTGAAAACGTAATTTAACTTGTAGATAAAATTGAAGATAAATGTCAACTTCCCATTGTAATCGGGGCCCTGGAAAGGCGTTTTAAACAAAGTCACTAAAGAAAGGACCCCTCAGCTGATTTGTATGTACGTGACATTTTGTTCAACTCAATTATGGTATTTCATTTTTCCATTTTTGTTGAAGACATGTTTTCGGATAGTCAACATTTATATTTCCACAGTATTTTTTTTATAACCATTAAAATTCCTTCATTTTAAATAACGCTATGATTCATTTGACCACATATGTTTTAAATTTAGCGCTGGTTCGATCAGGAACTTTCGACGTATGAGTGGTCGGTATAATAAACTAGTGAGGTGAGGTCAGCGCGCTGAATCGCTAATCTCGCACAATGGGTTCATGGAAATACATACTAGTGGTACACACTCCACGCCAAAGTGGTTTAGTTTTACAATTTTACATACAAAGTGGTTTGGTTCGCCGCGCCGTTACAAGCTCCGTAGATTACCTGGTTTTTAAGGCCAATATTATTTATTTAAAAATAAAATTCTGAATTTTATGCCTGTAACATGTTTCGCCAAGTTTTTGCTTCGGCGAATAGCGTATTAAACCAGCAGATAAATTGGCACCGTAAATAATGCTTACCATTGTAAGTATCCACATAAGTATGTTGTTTGGTTTTAGGATTGCTTATATAATATATTTTTATCGCTAAAAATTATAATAAATACATATATTTTTTTAACTTTATCAATCAATAGATTTAAAAATATTCATCTCAGCTCGACTAACCGCAAATTGCATTGTAATGTTCTATGTCTGAACAAAAACTGAATACTAGTGTGTAGGTATATCATCTGAACATAGCGTGTTTCATCATAGAAGGTTAACCAATAGGAAGTTTTATTTTAACCCTTAATTGCATGGTGTATCTCATTTGATACATACCACAAAAATTACCATAAATTACCTAAAACATAAAAAAAATGTATTTATTGTTTTTTTTTTTCTAATAATATATATTTTTTATATGGGAGTTGCTTTATTGTTTACCTTGCTTTTAATATACAAGGTTTATTTTTAAAAGTGGATTTTTCTGCAATTAAATTTCTTTAAATTTATCTAAATGGGATAAACTGTTGGGATCGGGAAGGATATACTAATGTGGGCTAATCAGGAACTTCTCAGCATTTGCTAATGTGGAAAGAAAACCACTTAAAACTCTTCAGGAGAAGCCGGCCTGTTGGCAGTATTCAACAGGCCTTCCGTGCTACTAGAGGAGTGTTCGGCATTTTGTTCCCTACTTTGGTTTATTTTACCAATTGCCTGCACTATATTGACCATGTATACACTCTTCTTATAATAATAACATAGGTTTACAGTACACGTGAATTATAATAGAATTTAATGTTAAGAAAAAAAAACCCCCACATAGGTATAGTCTGTGCGTGGGTATACTGGTTTAATCAATTTAACGTGAGGGCACGAATTTATGAACAAAATAACACATACGTACTGATACATACATGCACATACACATATCCATACATACACACATATTTGCATACACTTGTATAAAAAAACACAATATAAATAGTTTAGTACAAACAAAAACCAAAATGTAACATATTTTGCTAGCAATTTAGCTAAAGAAATCAAACCCATCTCATTCCATGATACATTTTTTGACATCTATATTTAATGTGTGGTTGGTTGAACTTCTCATGTCTTACGTTATTAGTAAATGCATTGTATAGTCTGGGAGCGAAGAAGAGTGCATGTCTCTGTCCTAGTCTAGTTTCACAGAGGGGTACTTTGATTTTAAGGTTAAGCGTCTGACTGGGATTTTGATTAGTTATAAATAAGTTTTTTCAATAAATAACACTATTGATTTTGTGATGTTACGAATTAGATACATAGCCAGGATAGTACAAAAAAAACGTAAAGGTCCGATGGCTAAGGTTCCTCCATCTGAAGTTCACAAAGATGAAATGAGTCATTGGATGGTATATGAATCAACGAGGCAACGCTGTAAATTTCCTAAATTCAAATGGCAATGTGCTGTATAGTTATGTATAGCAAAATATCAAAATTACTTTCTCGCTTTCCATCAATAAATGTTTTTAAGATAAACACATTTTTAAAAATAAGTACCTCGTATTTCCACGAGTGTGACCATCACGTAGTGTAGCAAATTTGATACATACCATTTTTTCCTAATATTTTCTCTCTACGATTTTTAAAAATATTTTTCCATATTTTTTGTTGCTGTATAGTATAGTTATTGCTGTATAGTTATGTATAGCAAAATATCAAAATTACTTTCTCGCTTTCCTAATAAATTTTTAAGATAAACACATTTTTTAAAAATAAGTGCCTAATATTTCCATGAGTGTGACCATCACGTAGTGTAGCAAATTTGATACACACCAATTTTTCCTAATATTTTCTGTTTACGATTTTTAAAAATATTTTTACATAATTTTTTAGCGTATGAAATTTAATTTTTAATAAAAAAAAACTCGCTTGAAAATTAAGCAATGAAGGGTTAAATTAAACGTTTGAATTCATTCGGTTTTGTCATTTGTGGTTTATAACTGATAATAAAATTTGAATTAACCTTGTTATAATTTTCTGCAATTCAATCTACAACTTTTCATAGGTACGACAATTATAATATTATTATAATGTACTCCTGACCTTAATTTCTACGTTTTTCTTATCGTTTAATCACAGCCGTAACTACTTCGTTTCGTAAATTCATTCGTATCGTATGTAGCGGGAACAAGAGCAAAATACGGTGTATGAGAAACGAACGAACTTACGAACCTAAATTGTGACAGAATAAGGGCTCTGGTCCCGCGTATAAACATGTTTTTTTAGTGTGATGAATCAGCAGGTGGAAACTCATTGATATACCAAGTTTTCGTAACAAACTTTATATGTAGAACATCCCAGGCATTTTCGCAGAAAGCGATCATTTGAGAATTTAACGGTTGAATAAATTAGTGTTTTGTTGTACATACACACGCACACATACATATACACAGATAGCGAGGTTAACCAAACTTGAGGTCAGGAGTTTTAAGGACATTGTTGTTTATTTCAATGAGTCGGTACCTACTATCCACATTTACATATACATTCACGAACGTTATTCAACTAAATCATTTCGTAGTCAAAAATATCGATTGATCTAATTAATGGAACGGAATACACTGGCCGTATCAAGCTGTCTTAAATCGATACTTTCCTATTTTAGAAAAAAAAATTAAGTTAATAAATACATTTTATGTTGATGCTTTAAATACTGTTTTTAGATATTTATTTAATTTAAACGCCCTAGCGGGCTTTTACATTATGACAAATACACAGATTTGGTAATTATAAACTATAAGTTACATAGTGTTAGCGAGTATAAAATGAATAAATACAAGAACACAAATTCAATGGAAAGAAATTAAACTCTCTTAAAAACCGAAGAATAATGTTAGACCGGTTATTTTTATTCAAATGAATAAATAATAAAATTGATTCTCCTAACCCACTTGAAAGATTTCCATTCCGTGTGCCATCTAGACCGACATGACAAAATCTTCTGTTTTACACTGAAAACGCGTCAACAAACTATTTTAAACAATCTACAATACCTAGAATGTGCGACCAATATAACAATATATTTACCGAGGCTGAAGTTTTTTGTGACAATGTACATATGTAAATTTAGGTAAAAAATTATAGAAATTTTGAGAGAAACAGATATTTAACTTTATTATTATTATTATATACATATTTTTTCATTTCGTTACTTTTCTTTTACATTTATTATATTGAACATAATTTAAATTATTGTATTAAGTGTAAACATTTTTTTGGTGTGTGCATGAGTTTCTTACACTAATATACAAAGAAATTGGCAATATATGTGTACATACTGTTTGTTTACCTAATAAAATAAACAAAACCATAAATACAATAGGGACTCTGAACACAAAATGGCTAAATGACCCAATAAATTGTTGTATCATTAATAAAAGTCTTTCTTTAATACACCGGAATCTACCCAGACCACAGACTGGCCCAGACTATAAGATAAACGCCTTCAACCTCGACACGAGCTGATTGAACAGCCTCGGTACCGTGTTCAAGAATTCGATTCTTCTTCAATAGAAAATTTTAAATGGGGTGTTGTTGAATGATAAGAAAGTAGACTTGTTAAGTGATATAAATCGAAAGCCCATTCAAGGGGAGTAGATGAATAGGTTAAACGATTGTCCATCGTTGTATACAATATCAACACGAGGAACAGTAAGCTGATTGAAAAGATTATCTTTCCGGTCGTCTCATTGCATAGGTTTTAATCACGTTTATGTTATTCGTCCAAGTTTTAGATTATTTTGACTATCTAACTACTGATATACATTTTTTTTAAAACCCATCATCACAATAAATTTATGATACCAACATGTACATAATATTATGTATATTTTTTTGTTAAATTACATAAATATGGGGACACTATTAGGTAGCGTTTGCACGAGGGCATTACAATATTGTCCTGTCCCAGCTTCCGACCTATAGTCCACGTGTGAACAGCGATTCGGAGGACAGGATAATAGACCGAGACATTGTCCCAGAGATAGACGGGTAGGCTATCTCCGAAGGTCAATGGACTACCCTTACCACTGCCCGCGGCCGCATTGTCCTCGTGCAAAGGCGCGCTGACGGGACCGTAGGACAATAGCGACTTTCTCGGCGCGTACCTGTCGCTCCCGCGAATTTTTACTCCCGAAAATGTCGGCAGAAAAAATACCTTCTATTATTTAGTTCCCCCTCCGACAATTCCGATACGTCTTGGGATAAAATAAATAAAAAAATTCGCGAACTCTTTTGTAGCGAACGTTGTCGCGTATTTATTTTCGCAGCGTTGACACGTGGACTACAGCCGAATTTTTATACTGTCCTAGTGCCCTATCCTGCGCGGTCGAGGCTGTTCACGGAGCTGGGACGAGAGAGTATTGTCCTCGTGTGGACCTGTCTTTAATGTCAACGATATCATTATTATTTAGCCTTGTATTTTTTTTATTTAAAAAGTGATTGACATTTCTATTTTAAAATACATTTATATCAATAAACTTCGACCTCGAGTAATCATCGCGTTGTATCAACATCGTCTCTTTTAGAAGAGTACTTGGTATTTGTACACACAACATTAATATTGTCAGCAGAAATTTATATTTTCTGTAAAGGCCAAATATTCGAAAGCCATTTTAAAATGTCATTTTACTTCGACCTTAGCTGTCGAAATTTTTATGAAAATATTATTTAAACTGTCAATTTACAGTACGCGTCTAAATTCTAATCTAATAACACATTGACCATTGACGTATTCATGCATATACAGACATGCCCTGAACCCTCAAAAATGATGACACTTAACTCATCCCCAAACGCTCAGTAATGCCCAACGGGTATTTAGTCGTTCTTTGACCGCCAGCTAAGCGCTAATCGAAACAAAAATGCCCACTTGTGTCATGATAACGTGTACAAACCTTTCGGATAAACATTGCAAAAAGGATTGTGTAACTTTTAATCGGTAAATATTTGTTCACGAGTGATAATAAAGCTTAAAACAATATTAAAATAGATTTTTTTTGTAAACTTAAACTACGCCTGGCGGCGCAATTGCGAAACTCTTAGTAACAATGATGCATTGATAGGAACAGGTTTTTAAAAAATATAATAAACGTGAATTAATATTATTTTTACATTCTTTTTGAAATTGTAAGGAATTCAAGTTAACGAAATGCAAACTTTTTTTATGCACCAAAAATGAGTATCCTCCAATTTTTGGTAGCATATTCATGCTCGTTGAATGCAGCCCTGATATAATAAACAGTACTTGGTAACTATGGGTACGTTTTCGTGTCACTACCTTTGAAAATCTTTTATTCTATAGGGCATGTCCATGTATTGTATATTGTACGTCATTAAATTAATTAATTATGGATAACTTATACAGCGCCATTTTCGTAATAAAATACCTCAAGGGCGCTTTACTTGGTGATTCTATTGTTAAGTTAATTTAATTGAAGCTTTTAAATTTGTAATTTAATTAAAATAATTTATTTTGTTGTCACGTGCTACGGATTTATTCAAATGATTTAGAGAACAAGTGGGTTTTAAGTTTTTTCCGAAACATCACTTCACTTTCACAGCCTCGCACCTCTGCTGGGAGAGCATTCCATGCCATAGGGCCTGCGACCGCAAATGCGCGCTCACCAAATTTAGTGCGTCAATGTATTATTAGATTATAATTTAGACGCCTACTATAAATCGACAGTTTAAATAGCATTTTCAAAAACTTAGACAAACTTCCGCTTATCTCTGAGTAGAATGCAGTGCATTGATGCACCCATGAGGAAGTTTTTTTTTTTTTTTTATAGACTATTAAACTAAGCAAAAAAATCTTTTTATTTTTATATATCGTATTATATGCTATGATTGTTTAAAGTTTTGTATTTCTGAAATAACTGTGCGTGTGACATCAGAGGTTGTTCTCTGTTGGTTCTTCCGTTTGGTTCGTTTGCGGTAAGCCAACCGGATATCCTTCACAGCTCATATCATTGGTTGGTTCATATTAACCAGTGACGTCGATCAAAGTAGTGGGTAGTAGATTTTTACCGTGCGCCAGAAAACATTTTTTGTATCTAATTTCCCGTAGGGCTGAAGTTCCTCATTGCAACCTACGATTTATTGACGTACGGTTAAAAAACCCATTTTAAAAATATAAATATTTCTGTTTTCCTTGGTTTCTACCGAACTGTGGCCAAACCGCGCTTTATCACTATTTATGATATTCTGAAGCGTAAGTAATATAGTATGTATTATTATATCGTACATAAACAATAATAATTACAGATGGCATAACAATAATAATAATGGAACATAACATGAGAGTTTGCTTTTTTTTTACAAAACAATTCACAAAAAAATAACAGACAATCATCATACATAAACACAGTTAAAAAATACATTTATACATCAAATCTAATTATTTTATATTGCCAGTTTAACTACAGTTCAGGCAATAAAAGAATCTACTTTTGACCGCTTACAATAGTGTTGCGGCAGTCTTTTTTTCTTTCGATTTATCACTTTGTAATAATTTTCAGTCAGATGGGGTGAATAGAAACGGGTTTTCATATTTACGACTAAATAGCTTGATACTTACTTAAAATAAAACGGTTAAGGTAAAAATAAAAAATAAAACGTAAAATCATTAACTTATTTGTTTTATTTGGCCATTCAATAGGAATACATAAATCAGGGAAAGAAAAATAATACGAGAGAAAATGTTATAATATGCCTCCCACAATATTTTTTGGACGACAGAGATAGTAACAGAAATAGATTTATACAATCATAATAAAATTAATCATTGTTTTATTAAGATTAACTCGGAAGTCTTATCTTTTAACATACTGAATTGTTGTATGGATCACATAATAATAATCGTGAGTGAAATAGTGATTTTTGACGGTATTTTGTGCGTAACACGACGAAAACGTGACTCGTATAACCCGCGCTCATGCCTCTGGTCAATAAATAAGAATCATAAAAACACGTTTTCCTTAAACGCCTTTTAATCTCATTCATCGAAATTACTATGTATTCTTACATCTCTGGGCAATGAGAGAAAATAGAGCCAAAGTTACTATTTTGTGAACGTACCTCGGAGTGACCATCACGCATAATAGTTTTTTTTTTTTTTGCATAACTATATTTAATTGGCGCATAAATAATTGCGAACCCCTTAAAATGAACACATCCAATATAATTCGATATTCAATATAAAGTCGATATTGTCGATCGATAGTGATCGGTGATTTTCGGCGGTACGTCACTATTGCGGCGACTTCAACAATGAAGTACGGGATTTGTTTCTTATACTTTGCTATCAGTATTTATAGAACTTCATGAGCGTGTAAACGTCAAAAGTATTTTCTTAAATTTCCCTTAGAATAGGGTCAGTACTCTGTAGTAAGACCGGCGAGTGTTTTTATTATAATTATGTTAATTCATTTTGCTTGTTTTTTTCTTTATTCTTAGTAGTTATATTTTATTTTATTTCTCGCTTAATTAACTTATTTATAAAACTTTATTAAATATTTTTATATGACCACTTACCGACTTTTCTATGTCTAATATTTTATTGTGATCGGAAGACTGCTTCCGTCACCTCCACGTAATAAATTAATAACGCTTATTTTTTGTTCTCAAAGAATAAAATAATTCATTGTAACTGTAAAATTTATTTTGGAAGCTCGATTATCTAAAACTACTATTTATTAATGGTTTAAGTGCTTTATTTTTTATTCTCCTTCTTTTCCCAACCGTCTCCAGGAGACCCAATCACCAGCCAGCACTCTCGCCCTCTCCCATGTCAATCACGTGTTGCTAAGGTCCCTTCTGCCATCTGACTGCTGAAATGTTTTCTTGCGCGCGGTAAAAATTGGAGCTTTAAATTATTCGGCAACGTTTCCTGAAAATGTACGAATTAAATTTTTAAAAAATTAATTTAAACGAACTACTTTGAACGACGTCACTAGTTCATATGTAACACACAAATATTAAAACTGTCTATTTATTATAGGAGCAAAAATTCATAAACATTTCTTGTATACCCACGAACAGGTCATGCCTTTCTGGGATTTTTATGTTTACTGTTTTTACTGTTAATATGCATTTCATTCCTATATACATAATTATCCTTTATTTTATTTTAATATTGTTTACCTCTAATGTGTACTGTAAAAAAAAATAATAATAAAAGTAGATTTTTTTATTTAGAAATTACATATTCAATATTACATTTTTATTATTTAAAAAAAAACATTTTTAAAATTATTTTTTTTACAGGACTCAGCAAGCCGATCAATATGGCTTGTCGGTAAAGATCCTTTACATTAAAACAAATGATAACACTACATAGTTGTATAATGATAATTACCACTAACTTAAATATAAGGAGCGAAAAAAAAGTACCTATAATTTATGTTTTCAAATAATATTTAGAAAAATGCAAAAAAAGAAGCAAAAAATAAGTAAATGATATCGCAATTATAAGAAAAAAAATAAATACAAAACCGGAGTACCTGAATTTAAAACTAAAGTCTGTACACATTTAATAGGCACAAAGCATTTTATTAAAAACATTATTTCTTAACAAATCTATATCTATTTCCATATTCTAAACTAAATTTCGGTCTATTTAACATTTTTCTTTCATCATTGTTGGTGTTCACATAATAATGGGTGAAAGATGTTTAGTGTTATTATTTTATGAACTGTATATTGTGATATCTTTTACTGTTTGTGAACTGAAAAATAAAAATAAAATAGAGTTATGATGATGATGGTGGTGTTTTTAGTTCATTTACTTTGGAGTTTATCATCTTTTCACAGCCGCGTGATTCGTTAGCAAGCAAATACTTCTATTTTGGCCGTTGCGTTTCACAATTTTTTAGAATCGTCATCTCGTTTACTTTTTTTAGTTTCGTTGACAAATTGGACATTAACCCAGAAATCTCAAGTCGGGGAACTGCGCCAGTAGTGTATCAAGTACCAAAACCAACGACGATTGAGATAACCGATGACTGGCTTCGCCAATCGTCATCGGCTGTGATTGTTGGCGTTTAATCATTATTATACATCATGATATAATAAGACTAGTTCACTGTCTTACTTATTAAAAATATTTATGTTAAAGTTTTAAAAAACGAGTCAGTCACATTGGATCATTGTATTAAAAAAACACTTACATTATTTGAATATAGTCATGCAGAAAGCAGCCAGCCATAGAAACGTGAAACTGAGATAATAGCACTTTGGTGAAAGAGTGAAAAATCAAATCTACACAACAGTTGGAATGTTTTTTACTTTGACAAATGATAATTTTATTTTATTTTATTAATTGTTCACGCCCATAAGGCTTTTACACACATGTAAGTTATATAAAACACGAGTAAATAAACAACATAAAATTAAAAAAAATACAATATAAACAAACAAAAGATAGAACAGTGTTTAGAAGTATAGTTGGTATAAAAAAAAGAAAAAAAAAGATGAGTGTATAAACAATATAAATTTCGAAAATACAATATAAAGAAAAAAACGATAGAACAGTGTTTACAAGTATAGTTGGTGTATAAAAAAATAATTAAAAAAGAAACTGTAAAAGAGAAAAACTAAAAAAAAAGAAAACCGCTCCATTCTAACTTCCATACTGTATTCAATTTATTCATTTGTTCTTGTATATTGTATTTTTGAATTATTAACAAAATCAAGGAACTTACCTAAAAAAAATATTTATACCAAAAATTATAAAAGAACTCCCTCTCCCCCCTTTAAACACGAACATTGTTCTCCATTAGAGAGGCAGCAACGCTAAATAATAATGTATGTATGTATAAAACGTCTACCAATTATTTTTATAATATAATAAATAAAACAAAAAATGTTCCTAAAATTATACACAAAAGCCGAACTGGCCAAACGTAGATTTTCGCCGTACAAAAATGTTGTGACATGTGTATGATCCTTAACCGCCGATACACTTTTTTTTCGGTTTTCTTTGAAAATTTTATTTAGCTTGTAACGGACTCGATATTTTGTGGTATTTTTATATTTATACTAACTTTTATCCGCGGTTGCGCTCGCGTGATATTAGAGAGAAATTAGTTAATTGGTTTTGTCGTTTACTAATAAGACTTTTCCAGATATAATGATATGCTTGCTCTGGATTAAAAATACCCTGTATCAATTGCCGGTCCTCCAACTTTTGATATGCAAAAATAACGACGATCTGTTTGGATGTGGTGACCTAGCCCCGTTATTCTGTTTTAAAAGTAGTTAACTTTTGAAAGTGAAAAGTAGCATGTGACACTTTGTTAGTTATCTGGCCATATCTATACAAAAAATCAAGTCAATTAGTTGCCCTGTTGCTACGTAAAAGAAAAACAAACAAACAGACGTACACTTTCTCATTTATAATATTATTATGGATTTTTTAATACAGCGCAATTTTTTATGCAAATTATCTCAAGGATTTCTATTGTATTTGAGAGTTTTATTGTATTTATATTGTACTCATGAGACTTCTAAAACAGTGCTTAAGTGGCATAAAAGTAATTGATCACAGAAGAAAAACCTCAGAGCGAAAATACTTTTTTATTATGAGATTGCAAAAACGGTGCTTCAAGGTGTAAATAAAGACTCTCTCACTAATATTGGCTATACCTTTAATCGTGATGTCCATCAGTATAATACGCGACAGCGTCAAAATATTCACGTACCTGGATCACGCACGACAAGGTATGGTCTAAGGTCTCTGCGGTACCTTGCTTGTAGTGAGTACAGCAGGCTACCGGAGTCCTATAGAACGCCAAATAATGACTGTATTCATTAAAAAAATTACTACTTGAGGAGGTACGTGGAAGGTGAAATTTAGTTTTTAGTTTTATAGGCTGGAGGTTGGGCTTATCCAGATACCTATATACGTATAATGAGTTAGAAACTACCTTGAATATATCTTCTCTTCAAGACCGTCGAAATAAATCCGACCTTATAGTCCTATTTAAATTTCTCAACTCACTCTTTGATGCGCCTTAACTACTGAGCTCAATAAAATTAAATATCCCAACTAGAAACCTCAGACAAAACTTACTCTTTCATGCCGATATCCATAGAACTAACTATGGTTTTCATTCCCCTATGCCCAGAATTCTTAGGTCTGCCAACAAACATACCAGTCTTGATTTCTTTGATAATAAGTTGTCTTCTTTCAAACGATCACTGAATCAAATTCAATTATAAACACCTCTCTCTCGCTTCCACTCCCACAAAGTATACTATAAACCATTGAGTCTTTCTAATGTTTTTATAATAATTTTCTATGTATAAATGTGTCCATAAAAATTCCCATTGGGCGTATATATAAATAAATCAACATGTATCTATTTCGTTTTATTTGTTAGCTTTATTGAATAAAATGACGTTGGCAAACAATAATATTGATAAGGTTTTAGCTTTCAGCTATACCTACTTTGATAATGTATCGGAACGATAACAATTGTGACGGCTCAACTAAAGTTGTATTTACGTACCTAGTTAAATCTTGGCGTCATCGGTGTTTTGAAGTTTAGTTTATTTTGATTGGTGGTTTAATGGATTAGATTATTGAATAGACTGCTCCCTGTAGCCAGCGGATATCACATATTGTGTTCATTAAGTGGTCGTTTCTCATAACAATACCATGAACTCAAAATCAGATAGGACATCAAATTTCACAAATCGGAATTTGATTGAAATTACTTAGATATTTTTTTAATAAAGCTCTATAAATATTTAATAATTTTGATTCGAAGCTTCAATATCAATCAAATGCTTTGTTTAGGTTTTTACTTTTCATTGTTGATTTATGATTGATTAATGATTATTGACCATCGAACGCTTTCGACTCGACTCTCTCATCACTTAATGTTTCACATTGAAAATGTTGCAAATCATTCCTTTACTATTCTTGAAGATGTTTGCTTTGCGAAAGTGCTTGGTGCGTACTTAAATATGATTTATTATTCATCAGCGTGTAGTAATTCAACATTATTTAAATTTCGTATTAACTTATAAACAAATTCATTTACATTATAATAAAACACATATTTCTAGTCTAAGTTAATTTTCGTGATGTTTGCTTCGCCTTTTGTAGGCGATTTTGCTTGCCAAAATTGAGAGTGGTGGGTTGCTTTTTTAATTTATTTTTTTTACTTTTATGTACTTTCTTATTTATTACCAACTAGTGCACGGTAGCATTAAAAACGGCCTAGCAACTAAACAGTTAATGCGATATGTCAGGTTGGGAAAAACGTACTTTTGTATTTCGCGCCCCTTTATTTCAACTAAGTATATCTCGTTCATTATTGGTTACATCGGATTATACGATACGGCGTTGTAAAGGTGTGAGTGTATACTATAAACGTTTATTTGACAGTATTGCGCTTGGTCGGTTCCCTGTTCAGTCGTGAACTATCGTGCGTCTAGTATGAAGGTCTCAAAGGAAGAAACTTGCCATATTTTAAATTTTTACTACGTGATAGGGATAAACGCGTCGAAAGCGACCAAAAAATTGCGATGTATACGCGGCCGATACTCTTTCGGTTCGTGCTGCACAACAGTGATTCGAGCGATTTCGTTCTGGTGTAGTTCCACTATGGAGATTCACCTCCAGGTGAATCTCGGTTTGGCAGGCCTGTCGTCGAAAATGTCGATAAAAGCATGGAAAATATTGAGAAAAATCGTCATGTTAGCAGTCGTAGTATCGCCCAGAAGCTGAATATCGATCATAAAACCGTTTCGAACTATTTGCAGAAGGCAAAAAAAAACTCAATATTTGGGTGCCACACGAGCTGACGCAAAAAAACCTCATGGACCGAATTTCCATCGACCGAATGCGAATCGCAACAAAATTGACCCATTTCTGAAGCGGATGGTGACTGGTGATGAAAAGTTGGTCACTAACGACAATGTCAAGCGACAGAGATCGTGTTCGAAAGCCAACGAAGCGGCCCAGACCGTTTACAAGCCAGGACTGACGGCCAGGAAGGTGTTGCTGTGTGTCTGGTGGGATTGGCAGGGAATACTCTACTACGAGCTGCTACCCTATGGCCAAACGCTCAATTCTGCCCTCTACTGAGAACAACTCCACCGTTTGAAGCTGGCGATCGAACAGAAGCGGCCAGCATTGGTGAATATGAGAGGAATCGTGTTTCATCAGGACAACGCCAGGCCCCACACATATTTTATGACGCGCCAGAAGCTCCGGGAGCTCGGATGGGAAGTTCTTATGCATCCACCCTATAGTCCGGACCTGGAAGCGAGTGACTACTACCTGTTCCTGTCTACGGCCAACGCGGTTGGGGATACAAATTTGGCATTAATAGAGGCCTGTGACAATTGGTTGTCCGAGTTTTTTGCCAGTAGGGACAAGGGCTTCTACGAGAGGGGCATCATAAAGTTGTATTCTCATTGGCAACAAGTTATCAAACAGAACGACGTATATTTGACTTAAATCAGATGATCGTAGCACTTTTTATAAAGCATTGAAATAAAACGAAAAATACGAAATTACTTTTTCCCCAACCTATTATAATACTTTGGGGGAGTACGCGGGTAATTTTTAATATTCAGATTGAAAATAAACCATTTAATTGAAGCACAGTACATTCTATCAGCACATAAACAATCGTTAAAATAGGCTAGATCTTGTCTCGAGGTCATTATTATTTTTTTTGTCTTAGCCTTAATATATATTTTAGCTGTGTTTTCTTTTGATCATACTTGTATATAAATATGCAATGGCTTTTTGTTACTAAATGAACCGTACAGTCCGTAAACAAATAAATAAAATTTATTCGTGTGTAATATAATATGCATATGTAAGTAAAATTATTAAATTAATATCATGATAAATGGTTGTTTCAGTGCATGTGTATATGCGTAGTTTATATTGTGAAACCCAGAGTACGCCCACCAAGCCACAATTGTTTTAAAACGTTATCAATTTAATATACACATGTGTCAAATACCTACGTAACACACAATCAGAAATAGCAATATTCTTCTTTTTTTACTGAATGAAGTGAGTAGTAAGTAGTTAATTTTATCAGTAAACAGGTGGCATGTTATGCCCTTTATTGGGTGTATTTTTATTCTTTGGTTAATATATATATTATTGTGCGTTGATTCTGCCCTAACTTTACACAGTGCAGAGATTCCACAGATATATAATGAAATTTCCACAGATATTTAATGAGTATTTATGCTTCAATTTTTATTATTATCGGTATGTTTTCCAATTTATATTTTTGTTTAATTTCTTTATTACTAATGTTATATTTTATAATGTGTATTTGCGGTTCAATTTTTATTATTATCGGTATGTTTTCTAATTTAATATAATTATGTCTCATTTATTTACTATTAATGGCATATTTTCTAATTTATATTTTTATTGATTTTTTCTAATGTTATTATTATTCTTTGAATTTATTAAGCATCATTTAATGAAATTAAAAAAAAACACATGAAAAAAATAAGGTCCTTCCTAAACACAGGAATTTCCTAGCTAGTCGGGACCTGAAACAAATAAACTCTGTACATTTTAAAACTGTGAAATACATAAATAAATACATAAATTATATTTTAAAATTTGAGATTTTTAAAAATTAATATAGTCTTTATTCAATAAAATACACATGTAATTACAATAACAATACTTTAAATCAAAATAAAAAGTATTAAAACATATTATACTAGAGCGAGGTCTCATGCACTGTTTTACGCACCCAGAAGCCGTACAAATGCAAGTCAGAATTCATCCATTAATAGGGCAATTCGCTGTCTGAGTACGGCTTCTGCGGATTATGTGGATCTATTTTCCTGTACATATTGGCAGTTAAGCAGCTATTTGCTTTCTATTCATTGACTTCTAACTTATATTTACAGTCTGCATTACGTGATGGGTTTTAACAGCCTGTAAAGTAATGCAGACTACAATTGTCAAATAAATCAATTAGTTTAAATTAAGATTCAAATAAAAAAGTACAAAGAAATTTTCTAAATATTTTAGTTAGTTTGATAATGTCCTGACAAGATGAAACGCGTCACATTATACACTCTTGTACATTAAAAAAAAAAAAATTGAATCCGATATACAAATACCTTACCAAATTTTAAATACTAACTGTTGAATATTTATTTTTGTATTCGATGGTGAATGGAAGGCAATTTTGTGACCTCAGTTCCTCACTGCTAATGAAAGTTTCGAAGGTTGTATCATTGTATGAAAGTGTTTTTTTCAATGCGATTGATAAATTAATGTCTTGTGACTGTTATTATTTGGCGAATTCGAAATACACGCTACTTAAACGAATAAATTTCATATCGTGATAGGCTTCAATTTTCATTCCTCCCTCATACTCTGCAAATAACGCAAACACAGCAGCTAATGTTACATTGGCAAGGTGTTAGTACCTAAGTTTTATTTTATGTGTTTTAAATAAATGGCATCAAGTGACTACTTCGTACAGAATTTTGGAAAAAAAAATAAAAGCCAACAATAACATGATAACAGTACCAGAGAAAAGGTTAAAAGTAGACTCCCATTTAGAAAAAAAGGCGAAGTCACAAAATTCAATCTTACGCAAGGAAGTATTGATCGGGTTGTGGTCCTGTGGCTAGTGTCTCGGACTCACGGACCAAAGGTCTGTGGTTCGAATCCCACTCTACCCCAACTTGATTCCATTTTCTAACAGTGAGTTATTTACAACTCGTTGAAAATGGCCCTCAAAATTAAATATTTGGGTAAATCATAAGAACGCAAATATTTCTTTTTACTAAAAAAAAAAAAAAAAAGTAAAAAGTAAAAAGTAATATGAAATGGGATAAAAACATTTATGAAGAAATAAAAAAACAAAATTCAAACTGTAGGTTATGTGTGTTAAATAACTTATAAATGAAATATATGGTACATTGTTATTATTAGAGCACATATAAGAGTATGTTTATGTGTGCCTTATTTCAAGATTCAAAATAAAAATAAATAAAATGAATATACACACACATTTTTAAAAAAAATTTGGGCAACTTTTTAATATTGCTAACTTTGGTAATTTTGCTACTTCAATAACAAACACTCAAAATTTTCAGCATGAAATCCTATATCATGACTAGGTTAACAAGTTTTCGTCTCACATATTTATTCAAATTAATATGAAGACTCGTATATTTCCAATATTATTAGTACACGAGAAAAAAGCCACTTTCATAACATCGGGAATAAAAGTCAATTCAAAATTCCATTGATGAAACAATCATTTATACAAAGAGGGCCCATATGCATGGGAGTCAAAATTTATAATAAGCTCCCTAAAAATTTTAAAGAAATGAATTGTATATAAAAAATTCAGGAGTGTTAAAGATGAAGATGTTATATGTAGAGCGAATGGACAGCGAAAGAATGGCTGAAAATATTTACAATGCGAATGTTAATGGGTGCCAAAATACAGGAAGACCGAGAAAGACATGGCTTGACCAAATCTAACAAATACTTGAAGATGGACATGTCAAAAGTCGGAATAATCGGCGCGCGTGCATGAGAAGATGTATGAATGTAGAGGAAGCGAGATCTGTATTCAAAGATAGAGTGATTTGGTGTTCTATCCTCTCTGCCTACCCTTATGGGGAAACGGCGTGATAGTTTGTTGTTGTTAAAAGTGTTTCTAATAAATAAATGTTTCTGTAGTATTAATGAATATTTGGAAGATGCAATAGAATAAATTAAACTGTAAATAACGTTAGCAATAGACACCATAGCAAATGTAATGTTTTTACTGTTGGTATTTTCTTAACTTTTAATATTTTTTTTATTGTTTATTTTTACTTTTTTAATTTTTGTATTTTTTTATTTGTTTTTGGTTAGACTGTAAGAAATTACTAGTGGCAATTAGTCCGCCATTTAACCGCGTATACCTTTGTTTTATTTTCAAAAAAACCTCTTTTCTTTATCACATTGGTTAATAATTAATAACACAGCGGTAAACAAAGATTGTTTTATTAAATGATCGCAAACAGCAAATTGATGTCTTGAAAGATTTTGGCATATTTCATTAATTTGTCCTACTTAGTTGTTCACATTATATCGCGATCGTTCCGAGAACTTGAGCTGTCAGCTGTCTGAAAATATAGGACGATCGGAAAACTGTTTTGGTAAACATTTTTCTCCCTGCGGAAAACTCAAGGTTACCCCTGTAAATTTCTTATATTTTACATTTTACAGTTGAAGTGACTTATAAAAAAAAAATCACTTGTTTCTTCGCATGACACACTCGTGGAGCTTTTTTTATCCTAGAAATGACTTGAACCTGTATTGATGTGGTTAGTGGCCGGATTACAGAGGCGAACCGTGTATATAAGCGATTACGCGCAGCTTACCATTATATTTGACTAAAATGTTTTACTGTAACTTTATTTACAGAAAAACAAATAAATAATTACTATTTATTTAAAATCATTTCCACCGTTTGTATTTTTATCCTTATATAAATATTATTATTAACAAAGCGCGCCCAGCCCCCGCGGTGAGCCAAGAAACTAGCTGATTATTCCAGCTTATTTTTTCATACAAATAAGTATACTATATTTGGAATGTCTAAACCCCATTGCGGGTTTTTTCTCCTAGATTAAACCTGCAGATTATTTGAAGATTCTTGATTTGGAAAACAGTATTTCAAACATTATTACTTACGGGCTAATTTTCTTTGAGATGCTACTTTTGACAAAAGACCATAATTACTTTCATGTGTCATACTGCAGGACATGTGACGCTCGACGCGGCCGTTTTTACCACTATTAATTTCTAGAACAATTCGGCCAGTTGACATTTTAATTGAATGCCTAATATCGACTGGATTCATAGTGCTATTTTATATTTATTTTTTAATGAGATGTATTAAAGTGATGGATAATATATCTATATAATATACTGTATCATGAAGTTACGTGGGCTGAGTTGATTTTATGGATGAGAGTTGTTGTATCACACAGACCACAGAAAATATTAATTTATAGTAAAAATTACTTAAATTATATTATGTTCCTTCTATGTAGGTACAAATATATGAATTTTAAAGCTTACCTGTAAATAAAATCACCATTCGCCACTGCCGGATTTATGGGGTGAGGGTTTACTTCGCTGGATGCGGTTACGGAGGATTATAGCAGTGGGTGGCGGGTGCTCGTTAGCGAGTGCATATTATACTTTACTATAATATTGTAGGTAGGTAATATACGTGCTAGTTTCGGCCGCTTCTGCCAACTATACTTTGCGCCACGGCCAAGGTCACACACTGCGTCATTTTTATCCGACATGACCGTTAGGTACAGGTTTTCTTCTAAATCGGGAAGAATAGTGATTAATGATGGAAGCCCAAAACCTAAAATCTCTTTCGGAGTAATAAACATTTCGTCTCTGCGACGGTCAGCGCGAAACTTTAAAATACTACTGGGACTCTAGGTAATTACTATTTTATTATGTTAATCTTTTATATTGTAGATTGAGTTTTTATACTGACATTTCTTGGTGAAACTGCATTTTAATTATAATGGACATTGCTTTGAATAAGGGACATGGCTTTTGAAGGAACCATCAACCAGCGGTCCCTGTTATAACTTAAATAAAATTTAAATATAAAAATATACAACTTCATAAAATTATATGTATTACATATATGTTTTTATTATATACATTCATACCAAACTTAAATTCATACAATCTTTATTACTTTATATTTAAATTATTTTAATTTAAGCACTTTTATAATAATTTATTTATTTTTGCACCACAACAGGCCAGGAGGCCCAATTACAGTGGTGAATTACATTACAGAACACCCAGGCTTGAGAAAAATCACATTTTAATTTTTGTGTTCTCACCGGGAATTGAACCCGGAACCTTTCGTGTGTGAGTCAAGCGTCTTGACCACTACACCACGGAGGCCGCCATGATTATATAAAATCATGATTTACAACCCCTGCTTGCACTTATTATTATTATTCTTCAAATAGGATTCATCGAATCTCTTTATAATCGTCAATAAATTATAACTATAAAATATAAATCAAGCGAATTTAAATCAAAAAACTAAAATCAATAAATTAAAATTAATAATCGCGAATCTAATGGCAAGCTGTCTTGTCCTGCAAATATTCATCGACTCTATAGTAGCTCTTTACAAACAGGCTGTGCCTGACAAAATCTTAATATTTTTTTGTTGGCAAATCTTGAATTTCAAGAAGTATCTTATTGTAGAATCGAATGCAGTTTGAGGCAAAAGAATTATTATTTTTTTGCAGTCTAGTAGCGGGCACTTACTTGTATATAACATAGAAATTTGTTTAGTCTCATACCGGTCTAACGATGTCGGTCACGACGAAACCCCGTCACTAGTAAAAATTATAAATAAAAGTGGAATAATATTATTTACCTACGTAACTTTATTATTATAACTGATTTATTTTACGTCAAAAGTGCCACAAATCTAAATGTTTAAAACTGAGAAAAACGAAGATTTTGATATTAGCAATTTTTGACCACAGTAGATAAAAAACAATTTACTCAATATAAATATTGTAATATACATTCAATAATAACTATTATTATGAATAAATCTCTTTAATTGTTTTCGACACTTAATAAATATGTATGTTATGACTGCCACGTTTCATATTATGGCAGTCTTGACGAATTATAATAAAAAATATCTCGTTATACTGCCATTATGCACCCCGTATGGTTATAACGAACTTTTTAGCTATGGCGGTTTAGCACGGTGAACCACGTTCCAAATTCTATTTAATGGCATACTTGACTCGGACACAGTTTTTTTTAAACTTACGACACTCTTTACGGGGTGCGATATTACCTTGATGACTTTTCAGGTCATTTGACTGTTCTAATTAAGAGGATATGCGGTGCCAGACAATTTTGATGAATAGGTATTAGGACATGTTTTTCTGTCACTCTCTCACAATTATGCCTTCCCGATAGTGTGTGAAAAGGACACCCGCACGTCGGACTAATTTTTCCTAAGTAAAATCGACAATATCGACGTTTTCGTACTTTAAAACAGAACGGATTTGGTTATTTTTTTAAAAGAAAAAGTATCAGAATGACATTTTCTGTGTCGGAACTTTTTCCGTTATTCAAAATTATTCGTATATCGTACGTTCGAAGACCCCTTTTTGGGTTTTTCGATGGTCCTAGTTTCCCATTAGAAACAATGTATCATAAAAGCAAAACGATAGACACTCCAATGATAAATATCTATAGTGTGTCATAAAATATTGCTCTAGTGTAATAATCCAGTGAAAAAATACAGGAATACGTTTGTATGAAGAAAAGTTGGACCGCGTTTCCTCGTAATGCTGAAAACAAAGATAAAATAATACGCTTCGAGAGGAAATTCTGCGCATTTGCACGAGCGTAGATTTTACTGCGCATCTCGCAATTCGCAATGTGTAGATTATTACGTGTTTTATCAATCACGTGTGTATGTTGTATGAGCATAACAATAACATGATTCTGCGTACTGTTTATAAAAATAAACAAACATATTTCATAAATTCATCCTCGTATTTAGAATACGTGTAAATCGGCATATGGCGATATTTATGATCGGCACTTCTACCACGTGTATCTAAATTCTAATTCATACTCCTTTTAATGTAAAGAGATAACACGCCGCTGCAGCATGGACGCTTTGGCGAATAAACAGTTTGATAGGATCTACCTAAGCGTGTCTTTGATTATTAATTTGTATCTTATTTCGAGCCAACTTGGCTTAATACTAAAGTTTGTCATTTTACACTGTAAGGCGTCACTAATTCATCCAGTATTGTTTGCTGTATTATAAATACGTGTACTGTTTTTTAGCTATAAATTCACCCGCTTTTTTCAATACATTTTGATTATGGTGGACATGTTATTCTACACCTTTTTAAATATATATAACTGAATATGTAACCCCTTTTATTTGTTAGTGCTTTTTATCATTTTCATCACCATTCCAGCAATTTATGATATCTTTTCAATTTCATTCTATACTTCGGCCTCTTCGGGGGGATAACAGAGTTATCTAAAATAGTCTATAAAGTCAAATTGAATTTTCCGTTTGAAAATGTATATATATTTTTACAAAATTTTGAAGTATCTTCGTCAGTAACCTTTAATTTAATCTTAATCTTAAAGTACGGCGCACATAAACAAATTCTTATGTATGCTCTAAAAATAACACGGTAAATACGTTTAAGGTGATTCTAAACGAAAATATGAACTTAATTATTCATAGGTGGCGCTTTTATAATTTTTATTGAAAAATTACATTTTTACGTTTATTTTCAATGGAAATTTTACAAAACTTGGTTTGCGGAAACTTTACACTATATAGATTGTAACAAATACCATAGCAATGTAATTTAGGTCATTTTCACAAAATAGTGTACAAAACAAAAAATAACTTATCTTATGGTATTTGTTACAATCAATTTAGTGTAAAATTTCCGCAAACCAAGTTTTGTAAAATTTCTATTGAAAATAAACGTAAAACTTGCATTTTTCAATAAAAAAATATTAAAGCGCCATCTATGAATAATTATTTTAATATTTTCGTTTAGAATCACCTTAATTTGTAAATTGTTCAATGCGCATTACGTCTTAACCTTCTTAAAAATAAATATTAAATTTTTCATACAGAAAATTCGAATTGCCTTTTAGACAACTCTGCCAACTTCCCATTGTAATCGGGACCTTGGTGGGCTAATTGATTTTTAATGGCGTATTTTGCGTATATAACATAATCTTTTTTTTTTATTTTTAATATTGTCCTACGAGGGAAGGTGAAGGTTTCAGACTCTCCAAATCAAAAATCCAGGCAACTCAGAACAATTTCTATCATAAAAGACTTCAGATGTTTAATGAGCTGCCAAAAGAGATTAGGGATGCCGGGTTTATCGCATCGTTTCGTGGAATAGCGATGGTTTTTGTCAAAAACAAACATCTATATAGGTAGATAGAGTGTCATCGGAAAGCGTCTGGATTTTAGATCTATGTTCTGTTTTTGGAATTATTTTTGTATACGTATTGTTTATTAGTTGAAGCATAACTAGGTGTTAAAATTTTATTCGTACAACTATTTAAAATTAAATACATTACGTAATGCTAGTAAATAAATAGCAGGTGTAATTGTAATATGCACGTGTTCCACATATATTTTTTTATATGATTATATCATAAAGATTGGTAGTAACAAAGACATGTAAAGAAAATATTTTTACAGTGTTTTGTTTAATGATAAAAATATCACACGCAAACGATATCTAACGAGTTCAAAACATTATAATTAAAAACTGTATAATTGTAATTCCTGGTGTAGAAATTGCTCTTCTTTTTGACTTACGAAAGTCAATTTAAAACTAAATCACTGTTTTTAATTGAAAAATATGTTTTCCTAAATCAAAGTCATACACGCAACCTGGTAATGATGCAAATCATTTTGGCGAATGTTTGGTAAAACTGTATACGAGTATGATAGATGCGGTGCACAAATCAATGTCGAGATCCGTGCATTATGTTAGGCTGGGGCAATCATCATCGACAAAATCAAGATAGGAGGGCTGCGTTGGTTTGGACATGCTGAGCGACAGAACGGCTAAAAGGATTTACGATGCGAATGTTAATGGGTGCAGAAAACGAGAAAGACATGGCATGACCGAATTCTACTAACACATGAAGATGGATATGTCAAAAGTCAGAATAATCGTCATGCGTGCATGAGAAGATGTATGCATGCAGACGAAGCGAGGCCTGTGAAGACAATTTGGTATGGCGTTCTATCCTGTCTGCCTACTCTAACGAGGAAACGACGTGATGGTTTGTTTGTATGTTTTTTTTTGTGTTTTATGCATAACAAAGGAGTACATACATCTTTCTCCCTTTATTTATTTTTTAAAAAAATATACATTGTTAATTACAAAGTTACTCTGTTACCTTTCTAGACTGGCGTCTATTTTAAGTTTGATGTATTTGTTATTACCGTTTATGTGAATGTTATATATATTGATAATCTTTTTTTTATTTTTTAATCTATTTCAATGTGTATCGATTGCAGGCGGCGTTTTGAGAAACGATAAAGTTTAATCGAGGAAGTTATTTATTTTTTTTAAATGGCGTTTTGCCTCATTTGTCGATAAAATGTATGGTCTCAGATACATACATTGAAAATCGCCAGGCAGGACATGTTTAATTTCAATGTGAATTTCCCTTGAGTTTTCCTTTCCACACTACACGTGCCCGCGCTTAAGCCAATGTTGCAGAAACGATTGCTTTAATTGGCGACATGTAACATGCGAAGAAGGTAAATATTTATCGATGCACAGAATGATAATATGATTGTGTATTACAATAATTCCTAGATGTTAAAAAAAATATTTTGGATATTAAAACATTAACATTTGTAATATATTCAGTGCGCTGTCGGGTACTTAAAAAGCCCGTTTTAATTTTTTATTGTTTCTATTTTATATTTAATATTATTTTCAAAATGCAATACCTACACAGCGAAAAATAAAAAAAAACAGCAAATTACTATTTTCATTAATATACGAAGTTCACTATCATATTTCAAAATTATTACAAGAAATAGTTTCTCAAAGTATGGATCCATAAAAAACAAGATTTTTTAAGTTTTTACTGTAATTTTACTGGTATGTTTATTGTACTTGCCAATATGTCCACAGTATGCAAATTTTCGAAGTTGCGCAATTTACGTATTTCCACTATTGGGTGACGTAATTGGCCCATTTCAGATGAATCTTACAAATCCACTCGGCACGGCAAAATTATTTATTTATTTAACTTTGTGTACATAATGTTATTTGTACATTGGGGGCTTATTGCCAAATGGCAATTTCTTCCAACCAACCAATAAAATAAAAGTTTTATTTTTATAATTCAAGTTACAGAACATATTCAATAGAAAAAAAAATAAAAGATTAAAAAGTGAAAAATATATAAAAAATAGAAATAAACGTATTTGTTTATAAATTACCTTAAATCAAAACTATTACTCAATGGGAAAAAGGAAAAAAGCGGAAAGAGGAAAAAGGAAAGGAGGAGAGATTAAGGAAGAGAAAGGAGATGTTTCTTCAGACGTGATTTAAACAGAGATAATGTAGTAACATCTTTGATGGTGGATGGGAGATGATTCCACAGTCGAGCCGCATGGACACTATATGAGTTAGAGAAGAAAGAGGAATTGTGTATGGGTATTAAGAGAGTGCCTTGAGAATGAAAACGAAGAGGTAAACCATGAACTGATAAGCGTTGAAATTTTTCACACAGGTATATAGGAGCGTTAGGACTATGAAGTACATTGAACAGAAGTGAGAGGGAGTGATAGTCTCTCCGCTGTCTAATTTTGAGCCATTTCAGTTGCCTACGATAATCAGAAATGTGGTCATATTTCCTAAGACCAAAAATGTACCTTATGCATGTATTCTGAAGTCGTTCAAGTTTATCGAGTTGCTCACAACTTAAATCAGTCATGGAAACATCAGCGTAATCTAGAATGGGTAGTAGTAATGCTTGTACAAGAGTGCATTTAGTACTAATGGGTAAGAATTTTTGCAACCTTCTAAGTGAGTGTAGACTGAAAAATATTTTGCGGCTTAATTCATTAGTATGAGGCCAGCAGAGATGTTCATCCATTAGTACTCCTAGATTTTTTACGGATTTCCTGTACTGAATATTGGTACCATTGACAATAAGAGGATTAAGTGAAGGTATTTCTAGCTTACTAAGCAATCTTTGACTACCTGCAAACATAATTTGTGTTTTAGACGGGTTTATTAGTAAACCATACTCTTTTGTCCATGTTGACACGCAATTTATTGTTTTAGACATCGATTCTATTGCTTTGCTGGTGTTTTCAGGTCTGCAATGAAGATATAATTGTAAATCATCTGCATAGAGATGATATGAACAATTGAGACAATCTGCAATCGGATTAATAAACAGGGAAAATAGTAATGGTGAAAAATTACATAGTGTGGGTTGATTTTCATTGTTCCTCTTCTTTTTTATTTATTATTTTTATGTGTCAAGTGGCCGGCAAACGCACTAACTTGTTCATTATAATCCCGACTACTCTGCAGTCGATATTCTTTTGCATGATTTTTATCTGAGTGGGTAGCCACTATTTTTTAAATATATTTTAAATACAATAAAAAATAATCCGTTTTTAATTCTACCGTATCGTGTGGATTTTTACAACTGGTGTGAGATGAGCCACGGAAATTGATTTTGGAAATTTGTGCAAGCTTTAATATTGTTTATGGTGTTGTTTAGTTTATCAAACTGCATCTGTGGTATTGTGACTTGCAGCTTCTTAAAAATCATAACATATTGAACAGCTTCCTATAATTACCAACACCAGAATCTTTTATAAATATTTAGAAAAAAAACGATTGATTAACGGTACACATACGTACGTGATGAGACTTATGACATACATAAATAAACATTTGTACTAAAATAGTCGAGTATTTCAGTTGGCAATTCATCCTAAGAAGGATGATTTCTATAGAGTATTTTAATTCTTTAAAAAATATGTCGTTAATGATTTCTGCTGGCAATCACTATTTATGGAAATTATACCGTAATGTATGTTAATTTATGTATTTTTTAATCGATTTAGTATAAGTATTTAATAAATACACATATATTTAATAATTTACCGTTAATAATATGGTGAAGAACAGCCTACCAAGAGAGGTGGATCTTTTCCATGCTGGGATTACCAGTTTTAAACTCTTCCTCTCTACGTATCATAGTTTATATCAGTGATTTATTAATAAATATGTTTGAAGATATTTTATTTCTTTATATATTTACTGTTTTATTTCATTTAAATGTTACAGTTGTCATTGTTTGCTATAGTTTTAATGGACTAATTGTTGTACCTTATTAATCTAATGTGGTTTTTTTTTAAACTTGTTTTTGTAAATACTAATCATATATGCAGTGTAATTGGCAGTTGTGCTGTATTGTACATTGAATTAAATAATATTATTTGAAAATAACACAGTATTAATATAAATCATATTAACAATAAATAATCATTGCGTGACGTCGATACTTCTCTAATGGCGCGAGGTGCTCGTATCAAGAAAAGGAGTTTGTTTTACATGTTTTATAATATTGCTAGTTTCCTTAAAATGTTATAATTTTATGTTGTGTTTAATAAATTGTTAAATTAATTATTGAACATGGAAAATTACAAAGTGCTTCAAACAAGTAATAAAGTTATCCTTTACAAATTATTGCCCATTAAGGTTAAGAAAATTTATAAATGACGCGTGCATTACAGTCTACTGTTTTTTAATTATATTATGCTTTTATATAAAAAAACAAGTTACACTTTTATTTTTCTTTTGGGTGGCGATGTGTGAATCAGTATCTTAAATCGGTAGTCAGATGGCAGAAGGGACCATCTGTATTTTTTTCAGTTTTTTAAATTTTTAACAGCTTCCACTAATATTTCAGTAAATACAGATATAAAAACAGCATAACTTAAAATGGTAATTAATTATTGAAAAATAACTCTAAAATGTTTCGGTTTGTGGATTGAAGTTTTGAGATTTAGTCTTATTTCAGCTCTCCTGAACATTTTTGAAACTTGCAGATGGTCCCTTCTGCCACCTGACTACCAAAATACAATATTTTGATCACAAAGTTCCGGGAATTGGTAAATAAAACAGTTGTTTTTGTTAATTTCGGGTATATTTAATTTATCACTTTTAAAATAACATCCGTCTTAAGCGATGCACATATATATGCCGACGCTAAATCCAGCATCCATACATTTTTCATATGCTTGAAAATCTCTTTTTACGAAGCGGTAATTTCAGTTTTGAGAACAGAAAAAAGTCACAGGGTGCCATATCCGGAGAATACGATGCTTGTTGGATGGTATTTACTGCGTGTTTGATCTAATAGTCAGCCACAATGCACGTGAGCGGGAGCGTTATCATGGTGCAAAATCCAACAGTTGTTTTTCCATAATTCTGGTCGTTTTCTACGCTCAGCATCTCTCAAACGCCTCATTAGGGCCAGGTAATACTCCTTATTGACTGTTTGATCCGTCGGCACGTACTCGTAGTGAACAACGCCTCGATAATCAGAGAAAACTGTGAGCATAAACTTGATTTTTGATCGACTTTGACGCGCTTTCTTTGGTTTTGGTTCATTTTCATATCGCCCCACTCGGATGATTATTGGCTAGTTACGACATCACATTCGTAAACGCATGTTTCATCACAGGTAATTATGCATTCGCAGTAGGATAATTTGTTACCTCGGAAATTTGTTTATCTCCTGGGCCACTGCCTTTCGGAACTGTTTTTCAACGAAATTCAAGTCTTTAGGCACAAGTCGTGCAGCAACGCGTTTCATGCCCAAAATATCCACCACAATGTGCTGTCTCTCAACTGCTATCTCTATGAGGCTTGCATGGTGAATTTCGAGTACGATATTCTTCACTTTTTAGACGTTTTTATCATTTGTCGATGGGTACCCGCAACAAGGTACATCTCCAACTTTTTTTGGAACCCTTTTTGAATACGGAATACCACTCGTATGCTCGTGTTTTCGAGAGAGCAGAGTCTGCGTAGGCTTTTTGTGGCATTTTCAGTGCATCGGCACAAGAATTTTTGTCGGAAACAAAAAGCTTCAAACAAACTCTTTGTTCGACATTTTTTCGATTTTCAAATGCGACGATGTGCAAAAAGCGGACTGATCTAAACAGACGCCAAACAACTACTAATAGCCAATAGTTCGAATGATACATATAGCGCTCACGTTTGACAGAAATGCCGGGAAAAGGTTTACCAACGTGAGAGTTTTTTTTCGAATCGGTAAAGCGCGCATCATTTAAAATACGAATTCCCCGAACTTTTTGATCATAGCGGATATTATATGTAGAAGAATTGCATTCAGTGCTCCTTGTTATTTGGGACGCAATAACGATTGCAGAAACTTAGACACCACCAGGTCATGGTGTGGGAAACTAATAGTTTTTAAATTAACCCCATTAACGGAATATTTGACTCGGAAAGATCAATAGAATCTGAGATTGATTAAACAGTATTTATTTATAGTACATTCATACTTGCATAATAAAATGGTACGAAGACAGAACACGACAGCTGTCAGATTTTTTCAAAAGAAGTAAATAATCGCGTTTTGTATTTAACAGTGCGTGTTGAAAGGGTTTCATTGGTTTTGTGAATTCAACACGAACCACCTTGATCTTCAAATGAAAATAAAATTGGCAAACTTTACAAATACACGGAAGGACGGAACATTTCGAATTCACTAAGTTAACTTTTATTTAAAATATTAAATAATATTGGTAATTTTAATGAACCATTTCCTGTGTTTTTTTATTATTATTATTTGTAAATTTATTCCGGTGAATTTTAAGAACTAAACTAAAAATAGCGCAAATAGTACCTACTAAATTATTTTGCAAGACAAGTAATGTTTCTCGACCAGACATGGGGATCAGACAGGTCAACCGCGAAAAGGAATTATTGCGGGTATTCTACTAGTCTCCGGCTCCAACACAGTAGGAGTAGGAAGTTATGTGCAACGTGCATACATCGTACTCGTATACAGCTGCAGTAGTAATGTAATGGGCCTGCAACTTCTGTCCTCAGGCCGCCGGATCGGAGGCGTTTGCCTCGAAAGTCGACAAATCTCAAGCACGCCAGACAACGGGGCTCATCCTACTTATGTTCCGACTGCCTACACGCCGCAATATTTCGTAGGTACTAGTCAGCTAGGCACTAGGTACATAATATATCGTTCTCCCGAAATGTGGCTAGATATTACTTACTTCCGCTGCGCTAGTTTGAAAGTGTATAAATCTCACGAGCGCAGTGAGCCGATTTTATCTCGCGCATCGACTTATTTCGTTCGGTGCGAGTATTAATTACGCCGCATTTATAAAAGAGAAACACTTCGTGCGATAATTACGGAAATGCAAACGTTTCTAAAGAGCTGTAAAGTTCGTTGTCATCGCCTCGATCCGCCCGCGCCCGGTGCGCGTTAAGCGCCTTTTTGTCGACTCGATTGTTGTAATGGCATTTTTAGCAGTCTCGCCAAAAGGAGGACCGGACGGACGAGAGACGAGACATTCTAGTTGCAGCGGGGACGCCGAGAATCCGCTGCAGTATGCGCTCGCTTTAGTTCGGCCGACTATCGAGCGCTACTCGATACGCGGTGCAGTTCGCAGAGCGGCGGATGGTGGAAGGCGGATAGCAGACTGCAGACTGCAGACAGTATACACAGCGTAGACAGCGCACACAGGCGCACAGACACACAGCACACAGTACAGACTGCAGACTAAACTTGGCTGGGTGCGCCAGAATCGAACTCTCGTAAATACTTTCACGACCACGCATCATCATAAGCGGGCTAAATCCGTTGGTGCCATATCGGCCGAGGGAGTGACACGTGAATCCGCGAATAATCGTTACAAATCGACGCCGCGCCGGTCAATACGTCACGTGCTGTGTTCAATCCCGTCGCATGTCGGATGCGGGACGGTCACGCATTAATGATGCGTTCAAATTACAATTCGTCTCGGAATCGGATATCTTCTTATCGCGAAATACTTCAAATCGCGAGTAGATTCTCTACATGTGATCAGTTCGATCGAAATGATAAAAAACCGCGACTGCATGTTGCGTACGAAAAATACATTCATTTGACAATGCACCGTTCACGCTTCAGTCGGCAACAGACAGAAATTCGCCACCGCAGCTATTGTAGTCAGTAGCCAGTAGCCACGTATTATAAATAATAACATATCGACGCATTGGAATGCGGAGCTTTTTAATTCGTAATAAAACGAATGATTCACGGAAAATAATCAATTTTTCACAAATGAGTATTTGCATTCGGAGATAAAAACTAATACACATATTGCGATGGTAAATTATTAGTCGTTAAATCAATGAAGTGGTAGGTGTATTATATCGGATTTTTTTTGTTTTAAACAACTTGTTTACGAATATTATGAAACTTTGCCCTATTTTATAATAGCGACCTCCCGTTATTGACATTTTCGTGCGGACATATGTAAAAACATCTCAGTATTATCAGATACAATACAATCAAAAACTATTTTGGTAATGATTGGTATGATAATATAAAATAGTCCCTAAATAGCGGATTGTCGTTACATGTTCAAGTGCGTAAGCGCCCGACAAACCAGCACGTCGCACTCGACACCTCCATTTCGAGTAACGCTAGGCAGTAGGCAGCGATGTATCAGTAATCAGTTTCCGCTAATGCATTCACTGGAATGATTATTGAATCACAATTGTTGTCTGTAGTCTGTATACAGAACAATATGACGTAGGCAAACGAAGGATGTAAATTCGTTGGAGTATGTCCAATTATTTTTTAAGTTCTGCGAGGGATTTTTATCAAGGTAGAGAATAGAGATCTGTGAAAAGCGATCGTTGATAACTTATACCGGCCTATAACAGATCTGTAAATGCCTTGACGTTCACATTGCCTTCTTAAAATCATTATAATTGTATATTGACGCGAGCAATTAGTTTTAAATACTTTGTTAAGACCACAAAAGAAAATTTATCCTTTAATTGACGATAACTCGAATTTTATATGAATATCGGTTTTTCTTTATTCTATTTGTTTATATTAACTATTGTCAATATATGTATAGCACGTTTGATAATCACGATGACTCGAATTTTTCTATGAATGTATAAAATTTATATGAATATATGAAATTTTCTTTAAATAATTTGAGATGACTATAGAAATTCGTCTGTCGATATTCGTGTATATAACTGCACGCCATAATGCCCTCGATGATTTTATAATAATTTCCTTATCCGCACCCAGTAGATGAGAGCAGTGCATGAGAGCATAGGGTACTGCATAGGGTACTGTACTGCACTACCCCTTTTTAGATACCTTTAAATTTTCTGTCTATTTACTGTATACCTGTAAATTCTTCAATTAGAAAATCGCGTTGCAGAATTCTATGAGGGTGTTTCCAAATTCGTGTACCTACACATATTATGATCCCTTGATCAATACTTTTTCATTAGAAGCCTAACTCTGTTGCCATTATATGAGTACAATGGCCCATTTCATACGATCGTAAATATCCACACGGCACGATAAAATTGCATAGGGTGGATTGATTCATACACTTTTTTTTATTTATTTAAATAATGGCAGGCAACTGCACTAACCAGTTCAGCATGAGGCCGACTAATCTCCACTGAATGTACTTTTTGCAGGTTTATATTTACCCGCGAATAGGCAGTATGGGAACTAAATTGTAAATCATCTTCTGATTATTTTTAATTATTTTTATTTATTTATTTATTAAGTTAGCTTATTTACCTTCATCTCATAAAAATTATCAATCTACACAGCGATGATGATGAGTATACTTTATATTATATTATTAATAAATAAAAAATGAAAATATAATTGAGCTTATAGGGGTGGGTGTTACAGTAATTGGATATGCTACAGCATTTGGGCATTCTAATTCTAATGGACAAAAATAAATTAATGTAATGCGTTTATTTTAAGAAAAAAATTAAAAACAAATACCAACACAATAAGTGTCTTATTTTATGGTGGAGATAAGTTTACTTATTTGTTTATCATAAGATTTAGAGTGTCCAATTACTAGTAATAGCACCCCCGCTACGTCAATGCATTTTTTCAAAAGCCGTACTGTTCGGATAATAATCTGATCTAATATACATTGTTTGTTGGATAATGCCGCAACAATCCTAGTGAGTAGTCGCTAAATATATTTTTTTTTTAAATACGAAACCATGTAGTAATAAATGTCAATCCACCATAATTTTACCGTGCCGTGTGGATTTGTACGATGCGTGTGAAATGGTCCTTTGTCAACTCCCACCGTCGTAATATGACTAATGCGTCACATTCCGTGTTCATTTTAACTTAAATATTTCCAATTCCATGACGATTTTAATGGCACGATTTCAATAATTGAATATTGCTTTTCGTAACAATGTTACCTTAAAAATAAATTATAAAAATGTGATTAATAAATTTTAAGTTCTTTGGTTTTACCTTCGTGATAATAGGGAAATATCACATACTACGAATACCGATAAAAATATATGCAATGGATTTAGTATTATTAATTGTATTTTCTTTTAAAAATATGTCAGTAGAAAAATGCGATATGTTTGGCATTGATAGTTGTGACATCAAAATTCGTGACGATGTTCTGTAAAAATTTTAACGGTTAGGAACAAAGTTGAAAATTAACATGAATCGTGCCGTATTAGGGGCGTGGCCAATGCAATGACCGTTTTTGCGGGAATTCAAAATTACAAATTTGAAATATATAAATATGCTACTAATAAGTAGCAAAAAATTTATTTTTTCATAGACCCTTGTAACTTTCAAAATGTAAATTAAAAAAAGTCATATTTCCTTATTTTGATTGGCAAATGTGCCCAGTGCCATGTAAACAAATATATATATATTTAATTTTAATTTTATAAACATAAATGGCAAATCTGCCTTTTACAAACATTTATAATATTAACATATTTGGCTTAATATTTTTTTCTTTTTTTTTAAAACATGAATTTCCTTATACCCAAGATTTATTTAAAAAAAAAATTAAACAAAAAATTATACAAGAATTATATTTAAAAAAATTAACCTAAAAATTATACAGCATATTCAGTAGAAAGTTTAAATAATAAAACATTCTACAGTAAAACAACAAGAAAATCATAAGTACTGTTTCACACAGCTATGCAAAGTGAACAAAAAACTGTATATATAAATATATATATATACACAAAAAGTACTTCGAATATCAGCCCAGGTTACTAATTTTATTTCAAACACAGAACAGAAACTTTCAAGCGTTTATTCCTTATTTTATTTATTTATTTATTATTTTATTTATTTATTTATTATTTTATTTATTTATTTTTACAACATAAAAATAAATATTTACAAATAAACCAAAATTATAGGCCAATTATAGTTTTCTATACATTACTAAATACAATGTCAAAAAAAGAAGAAAAAAAGCGTACCTTTAAAAAGCCACTCCATATCATTCCACTCGTAAAAAAAAATATTACAATAATAATATTACTAGCGAATATTTTTTAATTAAAAATATTTTTATTTTTAAAATAAATTTTTAGGTTAATTTTTTATTTAAAAAAAAAAAATTCTGCCTCCATTTTAGGTAGGAAAAATGTGCGGGAGCTACACGTTCACGTCAAGCAAATCAGCATGAATTTAAATACCGTTTGATAAAGGTCGTCGTCAAGTCCTGGGACAAAACAATATTATATCGTCCATGTGTAAAGCGGCCTTTTACATGCAAAATGCCTAGATAACTTCGTAGTTTTTCATGCGCTCTTCATTAGACAATTTTCTAAACATCCTTGGATATAAAATATAGCGCCATTTCCGAACATCGTCATTTCGCTTCACATATTAGATATGGATGGGGTATTTCCGCAGCGTGATTAAATACTATTTGCCGCCCTAGTTCTCGTACGCTCAATAGACCATTTTTCAAAAGACATTTTATTTGCTTTTAAAGTCAAATAAGTAAAATCAGTAAATGGAGATTACTATTTAATAATGGAAAAAAAAAATCTTTAGCTACGTAGATGCGTTATAAGATAATCAACATATTGGCACTAATAACTCAATTTTCTAAAAACGGTCTATTGAAAATACAAAAATTAGGGCAGCGAATTTGAATTAGAGATGATTTCCATTATATTTTTAAAAAGTACTCCTTTTCAAATCGACACAAGTATATCTAAACAAAATAATTATTATAAAGTTTATATTTGAAGCACTAACTTTGTGGTTTTTCATTATAATAAAATAAATAAAATAACTTTGTTTTTAACCACAATTTTTTTTTCCAAACGAAGAAGCTTGTTTGCTTTGAAACCGGTCGGTGGAAAAAAAAATGGTGATTAAAAACAAAGTTGTTTTATATATTTTATTAAAATAATTGTTTTTTTCTTGTTAGACGGATGTTTTCATGTGGAAATAAATAAACTAATCTCTCAGCTCCATAACTAATTAAAACGTTGTGATGATTTGCATAAACAACTTTACTCCTAAAACTAGTAACCATTGTGTATGTATTTCACACAAATATATTCATATATACTTCATTTACGGTGATATAAATAATTAGTTGTTACAAATCAATTAAGATGGATCGAAACTTTGGTCAGCTATTTCTCAAAACTAGTAACTTCTAGTTATAGATTTATGGAATCAGGCCATCGATAATATAATCTTGAAACTGCAAGTAAAAAAAAAGCCTTCAAACATCTAACACAAATTTCATATCGACCACGCATGGCAGGAAATGAACACGTAACTTTATTAATGGTAGCTAACCTTAGAGTAATAACTGAGAGCCCGCTTATAGAGACGCCTTATTATGATAATCAGTATTAAGCTGCAGCTTCTAAAAAGTTGTATTTTTTATTTTCACATCGGATTTGGATAGTAAAATATGTATGCTGGGTTTTAATACAAAAAATATTTATCCTTGCTACGCGAACAATAAATGTGACGCCAATACAGCGATAAATCTGTATAAGAGAGAACACTAATATGGAACTCATAACAAGGAAGATAAAGACGCTGTTATGTGGCCGGTGTTTGTGTGAAACAGATTCAGTCGGTTATTGACAATTATGGGTGGTGCACGCATGTAAGATGACCGGCGTATTTATGATTTTTAATTTGTTTTTCTATAACATGATTAAATTATTTGTTATGGAAGAGGCATTATTAAACAGTACGTCTCCGTGTTTTTTTTCAAATGACTGAACATTAGAATATTCAGTCTTTTACTTGCGGTAACTCGACGTTACATCACCGCGCACAAAGGTATTAATTACCACAGTATTTTAAGAGCTAAGAAAGAGACTGCCGGCCTAGTCAGCTAACTGCTTTGTGAGCATCGTTTTTGTCATTCGCACAGTTTATACAGATACCGGACTCGTGCGGCAGAAACTAAGGCTCTACAATGTCGGTTGTCTCTTTCTTAAGCCCGATGTACTTTATTAACTGCCGGATAATGTAACTTTATAGACAACTGAAGATAACTTTGTTAACTGTCCAGTATAATAATTTTCTTTTCCTTTATAATGTTTTGTTAGCTTGTACTTTAAATATATTAGTGTCATGTCTATAGTAGTGTCATGGTGTTGTGTGACAAAGGTTATGTTTAGTGCAAATAAATTAACATAATAAATATTTTCGTTTTAGTGTATTGACTTCTGTCGTTAGATAATAATACTATTGAACCGTGACGGAAACCGTTTATTGTATTATCTGCCGTGTTATTGTTCATAATTAGATAATAATTATTGAATAGAAAATTACTTGTGACCTTCAGTTACCCTTCATTGTCCAAATCTTCGTGTAGCGAGCTGCGACCTTTGCCCACGTCAGACGATAGTAAAAATTGACACGGCACGATAAAATTAAGTAGGGTAGATGGATGTTTTATTTATTTTAATAAAAAATATTTTTACGTTAATTGGCTGCCCCTGTAGTGAAATGGCTAAGATGCTCCTGGTTCGATTCCCGGTGAGATCACAAAAAAAGAATGTGACCTTTCTCAAGCCTAGGTGATCTGTGCTGCGAATCACTACTGGAATCAGGTCTCCTGGCCTGTTGTGGTGCAAAAAACTCTATATACATTTTTCGCAGTAAATTGATAAAATTTGCAAGATGCCATGAATAAAAAAAATATTATATCAAAACATTATAGTTAATTATTAAAACAACAGTGAAATTCGCATAAATTAAATGAAGAGAAATAAAAAAAATAATAACTAAATATTAATAAATAAAGAAAAGGGCTAGTAAAAAAATCTAAAAGTATTGTAAAAAACAAACATTATTTTTTAATGGCATGCAAACGCACCAACCAGTACACCATGAGGCCGACTAATCTCCAATTAATTTTCTTTTTCATATCTTTTTATATAAATAAAAGTAGCCATCGAGTCGAAAATACTGATCAAGGGTTCTGGTTCTATTCTATACAACTGTATTCTTCATCCTCCTTTCAGAAAATATGGTCGCGTAATAAGTGTTGGTGAAAATAAACTGACTGCGATTATGCTATAGCTAATGGCCATTTCCTCAATAAATTACGTACAGAACAAACTAGCCCGCTATGAATCTTCTTCAATGGGTTCATAAAAATAATATATTTTTTTGCATTTCTAGATACTTTTTTTTTGTTACAGAAAATGAAGTGTTAAAATATATTTGAAGCACTATTTTTTTAAAAATTTTCAATCATTTACATTTGTTTAAAATATAATATATATATAAAAAATAATACGCCCTCTACTTTAAAAAATAAAGTTAATTGGTTTTGTACCCTTGCATACAATGAAACTTATGTTTTTTTGGAAATCGGTCGGCGTATTATTTATAATTAATGATTTTAGATATAGTTTACACACATAATATTTTTATTTGTTTTATTTATCCTACACCTACAGCCCAATTGTCTTTTACAAAAAAATATTATAAAAAATTTGGTTTGATTATACAAGAGTCAAGAATCTCTTTTTACTTTTTACTACTAGCAATAAACATTATACCTAAACATTATATAACACATACAGCAGTAGTTCAAAATTAAAAATAAATATTTGTTAATTGAAGAATAATCCACTTAACACAAATTATGGATAATTTTATACTTTGGTATGTAAAAAATTTACCAGTGAAGAACGATGAATTTAAAAAACTAACTAACTAAACTAACTAACTAACCATCATGCCATTTCCCCGGAGGGGTAGGCAGAGAGGATAGAACGCCACACCACTCTGTCCTGGCACACTTCCTTTGCTTCCTTCACACTCATACATCTTCTCATGCACGCACGTCGATTATTCCGACTTTTCACATGACCACTTTCAAGAATTTGTTGTACTTGATCATGCCATGTCTTTCTCGGCCTTCCTCGACTTCTACAACCAGACACATTCGCATCATAAATCTTTTTAGCCGTTCTTTCATCATTCATTCGCTCCACATGACCGAACCATCGCAAAAGACCTTTCTTAATTTTGTCGATAATGCTTAACTCAGCCTTGCATTCTGCTCTAATTTCGACATTAGGGCACCTATCATACATTGTTTTTCCGCACATTCGCCTGAGGGATCGCATTTCAACAGCATTCAGTCTACTTTCGTCCCTTTTTTTCCAACTCCATGCTTCGCTTCCATACATTAGGGTTGGTACCAGAACTCCATTATGAACTGCTAATTTAGCCTCTTGCGATAGACACTTATTTGCTACGACAGACTTTAAGACACCATTAACTCTGTTACCGGCACTAACCCTCCTTTCAATATCCAGTATACTTTAAATATACAACTAAATTATTTATGTTCGAAAAATTACTTCTTCTAGTAAAAGTCACTCAATAAGTTTATCTTTATAATATAACGTAACTAAATGTTAATGTTTTTTGGAAATGGCCAATTTTTCATTATAAAAATGTTGTTTCTCAAGTTTCTGCATTCAGTTCGCGCGAACGCCATGTTGCTAAAGATGATGCCGGTTTTGTACAGAATAAATTACCGGGTCGTTACAAGACACGGCATGCTACCGTATTGATTCGTTTTTGTTTCAATATATTTACTCTATTTTAAGCTTGAGACAATCGATTGATGAATTTTCTAAATAATTCTCAAAACGTAAAAAAAAATACGATCGTAATGAATGTAAAAATACATGCTCACATTTACATATTTCCAAGTAAAAAAAATATTCTCTTGCAATACTGTAAAATGTCGTCATTGTAATATCATGGAAATTCATCTATTTTTTGTAACTGTCTTACTTAAAATTGAGATTTTGTCTGAAATTTCCCAATGGGAATGAAAAAATGTCTTTTTTCTTTTTTAGAATATGTCAAAGGGTCAGTGTTTATGTCAAAATGTTTCTTCAACAAGTGTTTAACACGCTGGAAATGTCATGTCAATTTTTTTCATTTAAGAATTGCTTTTTATTATTTGCATCTAAAAAAAATACATAAATTTATTTTGGGAAAAGTAACGCTAGTATTAATTTTCTCTGCTCAAATAAACAAATCTCACTGCAATAGTTCCTCGTTATTTCTTTAAAAAAATGCGCGCAGTTTTTTTTAATCGGCGATTCACTCTAAAATGAATGATTTATATGTTTTTATAGCACATTTTTTATACAATACCTCAATAGCGTTATTTGAATTTTAGTATGGAAATGGAAAATTCCTATCATTAGATTATTGATAATTTCATTTTGAAAATACTACAATAATCAATTTCGTTTTCCGCTTATTGCAGTACATATGGCACAAAATTTTTATAAAGCCAAGGTGATTCATTTTTACAAGAGATGTTCCTATAAACTCTCACTGTCTCGTCTCTATTCAGATGTCATCAGTATTTTTTTTTATCTGATAAAATATTGAGGAAGTTCAGTTCAGTTTTTAAATTGTTTTTATTTGTTAACAGACTGTCAAATGAAGCCAAAATTTTGTATTATTTTTTATTTATCGTATTATCATCGCTACGATTTTTTAAGTTTTGAAATTACTCCGCCTGTGACGTCACAAGTTCACGTCTGCTCATTGGTGAGTTGGCTTCCCGGAAATAGGAAATCTACCACAACACTGTCATTGGTTGATTTAGATGAACTTGTGACGTCATTAAAAATTGTTTATTTTTATTAAAATCTTTTTTATATCGACTTTCCCGTAGCTCTCTGAACCTTTTCATTGTCGTGATTTGATCTTAATTTCCTAGTTTTTTTTCAGAGATTGACAAGTTGTCGTTTAGATCTCATTACCAGCGCCAGAAGATAATGATAGATAATAATTATTGTGTTTGAAGTAGTAAAACATCATTATTTGGCGTCATGGAGGCGAACTGTCATGTGATGGAGCGTAAAGTCAATAAATTGTTAACCCCGCTGTAGTGACTTATAACAAATGACTTTGAAATTAAGATGTGATGTACCTACTTAGTATAAAACATTATAAACTATACTTTTCCACAAAGTTCAGTCTAGCGCAATATTTATTTATTGCTATTGTTTTGTTTTTTTTCCAGTAAAATTACATATAAATGCAGTCAATCTAAGTAATTTTGAATTCCGGGTAACATTGAACAAAACCAAAAGAGTTCGTTCGACAATTTTTACCTCCTCAATAAATTGGTCGGTTCATTTATATACAATGTTGTTTCTAGTCTTAATGAACACACTATCTGACTACAGACAAAAAAGTAACACAAGTGTACAAAACAATACACCATTTAAAGAACCGTCAAGAAACATGTCTTGAGGTACGTTGTTTTCAACAATGTTATGTAAGAAATATTTAATAAGTATTTGTTATAATTGTAAATATATTAGTTAATATACAATGTAATATTAACTAACTTAAGTAAAAAAAAAAAAAATGTTTTGAGTTTATCGAAATGTTTGTAGACAGGCTGGATTATCTCCCCAGGGAGTTGTTTAGATCTAAATTTGTTGCAACAGAGAAAAACATTTTTGAAAAGGGAATATTGAAGTCTAGGCATTTACAGGACTTATGACCTGTCATTAATTAAACTAACTGGTATGATTAAACTGGTTGGTTAAACTAACAAGCATAAGATGTTGCCCAGTAGGTGAAATGGTTCATCCGGATGAATCTCACCCACGTGATAAAGGTTTCAGCTTTTTTACTTCACAAAAGTCAACAGATGGAAAAGTTGAGGAAATCTAGATGCTCAAACATAGACAGAATAGTGTGTGTAAAGTGACCACTTAAACTATCTAATAACTGGTCATAAGTCCTGTAAATACCTAGACTACCTTCTCAATAATGTTTTCTTTATTGCAACAAATTTAGATACGTTGTTTTCAATTAGATTTGTTTGGTTCCTGAACCTGTATATCCTTATTCTACCGCTATAATAAGGATGGCGTAACTTTATACCGGGTTTAAAAGTAAGGCCTTAAACTAATCTTCTTGGTTATAAACTCTACTCATTTACTACAACCGTTAGATAAATAAAACATATAATTCAGTTTCTTACAATTTTATTTTTATCTTATGTCGTCTCAAATAGTTACCGGTAAGTTGTCGATTAAAAGGTTTAACTGAGCATACCTTGAGAGCATTTGAGACCCTCCACTTTCCCCCTATTTAAAAAAAACATATTTTTACTAGTTTTAATACCGAACTGATATTTATAAGAAAAACGAATTATGAAAGTTCATGATAAACATTTTATTCAACATTAATCTTTTCTTAACATATTACAACAGAGATAAAGAACATTTAAGAGAAGGTTATTTAGAAGTCTAGGCATCTACAGGGCTTATGACCTGTCAATGGCTGGTTTAAGTGGCCACTGTACACAGTGTGTAAAGTGGCCACTTAAACCAGCCATTGACAGGTCATAAGCCCTGTAGATGCCTAGACTTCTAAATAACCTTCTCTTAAATGTTCTTTATCTCTGTTGTAATATGTTAATATAAACAGCTCCCCAGGGAGTTGAATCCAGTCCTTGTCTACAAAAGTTTGGACAAACTCAAAATATTGTTGATTAATCTTTTCTTTAAGTCCTTTTTCATTAAAAACATTAAATTTCATGTTACCCGATTAACCAGATAACTTTGAATGCTCGCTTATTGTAGAATTTCATATGCAATTTTTCTTTTAAATGAACTTTAGAGGTGTAATTCATAAAGAACACAAAAAGTCCCAATATACGTTTGAACTTTATTGTAACATTCATAATACAAGCAAATACAATTGCAAAAAGATGTTAAATGTTACCCAGATTGACTGTAATTGCCATTACTAATTTCCAGATTCAATAATAATTGGTGCTGCCTTTCAGTTTCTGCCGTATTTTATTTTATTAAGCTTTCTATTTCGCCTTGTGCTAAAAGTGACACCCGATGGGTAATTAACCTTAAGTAGACGGTATCAATTAGTCGGCCGATTATCTGATTTCGGTTTTTACGAGCCCATCGGACGGTAGCTACCAACGTGGTAACAGCGTGACGTCAGCAGGTGGAATACTCGAAAGTGTGATGGATGGATGTACTAATTACCTCGTAATGATTACAGAAAGTCGTCCCGACCGCATTTTCATAAATGCGGTTGATGACCAAAGATATATTATCACAATAGCAATAGTTCGGTATTAAACCGATGTACTTACATCAAAACTTGATGGTGGGAGGATCAGTAGTGTATCTTAGTAGTCGGTCGGGAAACTTGTATCTTCAACTATGAAGTCATACTGAAGATATGTCATTTTAGTGTCTAGATAGGCGGCCTCCGTGGTGCAGTGGTCAAGACGCTTGACTCACACACGGAAGGTTCCGGGTTCGATTCCCGGTGAGAACACAAAAATTAAATGTGATTTTTCTCAAGCCTGGGTGTTCTGTGATGTAATTCACCACTGTAATTGGGCTTCCTGGCCTGTTGTGGTGCAAAAAAAAAATATACAAAAAAATAGATATGTGTACCGTGACGTACGCTTCCCCTTGTTTCATATCGATGTACCTACCCAAAACTTGAAGGGGGGGGGGGGGGGTCGGTTGTGTATCTTCGTAATCGCTAGAGAGAATTTATCTTCAACTATACCGTCAATGTGTAGGTAGGTATGTCCGCATAGCGGTGTTATAGTAACGCGTTGGTATATGTCTATGCAATTTATTTTATTTTATTTATTTCTTAAGTTAGCTTATATTAAAACTAATATAAACTATTATGTACATTTACATCATCTATATATATTTACATTTCCTTACAGTAACTTATACATTTATTTTTAAATTCTTTCAGACACTTTTCATTCTTTATACATTCAGGCATCTCATCATACATTTTTAAACCCTTATACATCAAACAATTTTGCGACTCAGCTCTTTTCAATAATGGTAGTCTTATTTTATCCTTTTGTCTAGTAGCATATTCATGACAATTTATGTGTAATGTTTTGGATTTGAATTCATGACAATTTATGTGTAATGTTTTGGATTTGACTCCTTTCTGGTCAATTAAAAATAATATTTTTCTGCATATTTTCATAGTTTATCTAATATTTCTTCGTGTTAAGCAATATTCGTTATCCTTAAACGTTTTAAAATTATATATATTTTATCACTTTGTCGTGGGAGCCGTTTTTACGGGGAATCGACGAATCATTCATGCTCATCTAAATATTTGCTACGCACATTATCTAGCTATTTAGATACAAACGGTCCAACGGCATTCTTAAGCCTTGATAACTTGTTTTGACATAATATTATCACACTGTTTATGCGTAGTTTTATTTACATGTTTGGCCCATTTCACACGTGTCGTCGAAATCCACACGGCAAGGTAAAATTAGCGTGGATTGAAATTATTAATGAAAGCCGGCTCAGGGAAAATCAAATGCCGCCTATATCACGCATGTATAACACCTATTCGATCTCATCTGCGAATCGCGGCACCTTACGAGGCCCCAAAACAGCAGAATTCTGAGTTTCGAGAATAGATTTTTTTTTATTTATTTTTTTTTTTATTAGGGAAATCAACAGTTCTACATACATATTTTTAGTAAACAAACAAATATAGTGTATAAACTCAGAACTAATAACAGATTTCCACATAGTATACAAAGTTAGTAAAGAAAATATATTACATATCAAATAAATACATACAATTTATACATATCAAAATGTTATTTTCATGTACTCAATAATCAAAGATTTTTAAAATATTAATTTTAAGAACATTAAGTTACTGTAAATTGGACGGGATAAGGACAAAAATGCTTGAAGAGAGGATAAGGAGGGGAGGGGAGATGTACATATTTATTATTATAATATCTACTAAGTTACATAATACATTTTTAGTGTAAATTTTAAATCTGACAGAGTGATGTTTGTATAATTTGTGTAATAGTAATTTGTTTAATAAAAATATTTGTGCATTTTGTGTAATATCTCAGAAGAATCTTAGGAGTGCGGTGGTTTGACTTTGTAATAAATGAAGTAATAAGATAACAAACGCAGCATACGGTTGGCTTGACTACAGTCGCTTACTTTACAAGGCACCAGGTTCTCGACGTCTACTGCTGACTGTTCATTGGCAGTTCACGTCAGAACTACGGGACACGAATCTGACTTGGGAGGATGTACAGGAGCTGGCAGCCGACATAGATGCCTGGAAGATCTTCGTGGACACCATATGTTCCAACTAGGGAGCGAACATGGAATGATGATGATATTGATAATATTATTTTGCACATATTTATTATTATTTTTTTATTTTTTTTATTTATACATTTTATCGAATACACATTTTTTGTGTACTTTGCCCAGTTAACAAGGGTACATACCATATTCCAAGCTAGGAAATTCTATTTTAATAAATAATAATAATTTACAAGTTAATAAAAAGAACAGACTAATAAAATATAATCTTACTAGTATACATATACAGGTGTTCTTTAAACCCTGTCACATCCGAAACCACAATGATCAGTATGGGAAATAAGACATATTAGCATATTAAAAAAAATATTTTGAACCAAGATTTTTTTTAAAAATAGAATATTAAAAAAAACAAATGGTTGCTTACTTCTGCAAGGGAGAAGTGAGGGGAGCGCGGCGCAGTATCAGATTCCCCCCTCCCCCTCCTCGTTTCTCCCCTGCAGAAGTTAGCAACCATTTGCTTTTTTTGATATTTTATTTTTTTAAATTTTATTATTTCTAAAAAAAAAATTTTATGTGCCAATATGTCTTCTTGCTCATACTGATTATCGTGGTTTCGGATGTGACGGGGTTTAAAGAACACCTTGTATATACATACATACATACATAGACATACATATACACACATATCCATACGCATACACATACACACCCAAAACCCGTACGACTTTTGCTCAGAGACATCTCTCATTTATCGCACCGGAGTGTTCAATATTTTGAAAGAGCGTATTAAGCTCTCAAGGACAAAAAATATTTTTAAGAAAGTAGTTAAGGACTGGATTTTCCTTAGTGGGAGGGATTTGAGTGGGAAACTCCTTGATGATTTTCCGAATGTTTGAGTTTACTGTTTACCATATTGATGTGCCATATATATATATATATGTGTGTGTATTTAAATATATATATATATATATATGTTTCTGATCCTATATTTGTGGTGATATGCTCATGTGTCTGTGTCAATTAATTTCTAGTCCCATCTCAACACAGGAATTTTAGTCCCATGGAGTTGGGACTTATGTCTCAAATAATGTACAATAAACTTATGTATGCAAATATGTAAATAAATAATTACATACATATAAAATGCGCCACTTTTAGGTAAAAATCCTGCAAAAGGAAATCGTGCGAAAACTAATCGGCCTCGCAATGCATTGGTTCATGTGTTTGCCTGTCACTAAATAAAAATATCGTGCAATAAATATCGATCCTCCCTATGTTATTTTATCGTGCGATGTAGATTTTTACTGTAGTCTGAAACGGGTCTTCGTTTTATAAATCTATTTAACTGCTTACACAAAAAAAATAATTGCCGTTACCGCATCCTTAATAAAGACAGACGTATGATTAAATAAAATGTACGAAAATCTTTTACACAATGAATTATTGCTATGTGAACAATGAACGTATTGGCGTAGGTTATATCTTGTATCGCCGTATCATATCCTAAGAAACCTGAACAAACATTTTAATTTAAGAAATGCGCGCTTTTTGCTCTCGCGATGTTGACTTGTTCAATAAAAAAGTATGTAATGTAAATATAAAATCTTAATGCCCACACTTAATCTTTATTTACCTTGTAATTATTCTAATGTGTGTGAAATACGAGCGATTTTCGCCAAATTCACTAATGGATATTCTATAATGGCGAATATTTCAATCGATTCCCGGCCTTCGCTAGTATTTACTCGGATTGCCAAATAAAATAAACACACCTCTCTTTTCTTCGAACACGTCTGGCCAACGATCCATTCTCATTATAAAGTCACCTCCCCCGCTACATGTGTAAGCTTTTGTCCACGATTAAGGCTGTAGACTGGTAAAACGCTCGCAAAATTTTTGAACGACGTCACTAGTTCATATGAATCAACCAATGATAATGCAGTTGTGAAAGATTTCCGGTTTACGGTAAGTCCACTGACTGATCGGCAGATTTTAAATTTTATTTATTTATTTATTTACTCTCTTTATCAAAATAAAATTTTACGTTCAGTTTGCCCAGCTAACAAGGGTACATTACCCCGTTCTCCAAGCTAGGCAATTACATTTTAATATATTATAATAGTTAACAAATTAATAGAGAGCCCAAACAAATAAAATATAAACTTATTCGTATACACATTTTGATTTTTTTAACATTTTTTTTTTGCACCACAACAGGCCAGGAGGCCTAATTACAGTGGTGAATTACATCACAGAGCACCCAGGCTTGAGAAAAATCAAACTTTTAAATTTTGTGTTCCCACCGGGAATCGAACCCGGAACCTTCCGTGCGAGAGTCAAGCGTCTTGACCACTACACCACGGAAGCCGCCGATACATATACATACACACATACACATATATACACACATATATATATATATATACACACACATATATACACACACACATACATACACCCATGCGCATACACATACATACATTCATAAAAACATAGACAATTTATTTATGCGAAACTTCATGGTTGCCATCTATAAATATATTTTTTTTAAATTATTCCTTATTTTAATATTTTATTTTCGACATCCAGTAAGAATCTCCAATCCGTGGCATGCATCAACTTTTCTGACTCCCTACGACCAATGTCATGAAAGAGCGAGGTCAACACCTTCCGCAACTTGACAACACTCCCGTCTTTCCACGATTCTGGCAAAAGGTTATGGACTATTTTGCCTACGTAACAGTGTTGTCTCGATGCCAGAACAGTGTTGACCCCTTTACTTAGTATCAGATCCCTATTAGAGTATCTTGTATTATGGTTGTTGTTGACGTTTGGGTAAATGTCTCTATTTATGTGTGTAACCACTACCGTTCTCAATATATACTGTTGAATAATATTCAGTACTAAAAATTAGAAAATATGTTTTTTTGCTTAGTTTAGTCTATGAACAAATAAAAAGAACATTGAACTTCCTCATTCCGTCGTATAAAAAAAGGCGTAACGCGTAACTTCCATTTATTGCAAAACTTTCATTTACCCATTCCAAATAAATTGGAATAAACGTTATGCCCTTTCTACATAAACAATGTTTCTGATAAGTTACGCTTTTTCTTTTTACGACGCGCGACGGTAGAACTCTGTTTCGAAATACCTAGCTGAAAATTAGCAAACTTTATCTAAATATAAGGCGTTCCTTTAGGGTACAATTACGAGTATATTGACTAGCAGGTAGCCGACCTTTACCTGCTAGAAAATTCGAGCTCCGGTTAGTTGGAATCACGAACACCTGGACATTTCGGCCCTCTGGGCCTCACAATGTATTCCGTGCTGTTCAAACGATCAAAACGTATAAAAGAATCTGTCATTCAATATATTCATTGATACAGCACCGTACAAAATATTCAGATAGGTGGAAATATTGCGGAAACGCAATTTTATCATGCTACACCGCTCCAAAACTAAAAAATGGCGTACATAGAAGAATAAAATGACTAATCCGTAATCGGACATCTCGATTGAAGACCTTAACAACTTTTGAACTTTTCGACTTTGTAGTTTTATATTACTGTCCTCGATATTATTAGCGTCAAATCCTGGAGCAGAAAGTAAGGCGTGATGTAATCAAACGAAAGCAAAAAGGCAATAATTCAAAAAAGTGAACCTTTTTAATACGTGTCAATCATTTATTGTGTACAACAGGGCCTCCGTTGAATTCGATAATTACAATATACAGCGTGTGTGATAAACCCCGTCACATCCAAAATCGCAATGATCAGTATGAGCAAGATTACATATTGGAATATTTTTTTTGTAGATTTTGAAACAATATTGGTTTATTAGATGAAATCGGATATTTATTTATTTGACGGACTTATGCAGTCCATTTTAACACTGGTAAATACAATATCTTATAATGAATATAGGCACTTAAAAAATATAATACAATTAAATAAAATTAAAGCTAGGACAAAAAAAAATACTACCCCAAGACAAGATCCGGTCTATCTTAGTGATTTTTTAAATCTATAAAGACTTGGACCAAAAAAGTCCAGATCTTGTCTCGAGTTTACAATACGACACAATCGGGACATTGGTGCATGCAAGCCATAGTTTGTGCTGTTGATCGAGGAACAGCACATTATTATTTCGCAACCGGCGGATCGGAACATTGAATGCCACTTGTTCTAGTAACGATGGTACATCACCTCATCCATTCAGTAAATTAAACATAAATATGGTGTCAATGTTATTTCTACGTTTTTGTAGACATGAGATTTTTAACATTGACTCCATTTCTCCGTAAGTGCAGTCTCCCCTCCCGAGGCAAATCATCCATGCTACTTTTCTTAGCAAACGATGTTGCACCTATTCGATATGATTTATGTATTTGAAATTATGTCTTTGATTTCATCAAATCAATTTTGAGAATAATAAGCTCATCTCCGTATTTTGTCCACTAGTTTCAGTCATAAACACTAAATTTGGGCTGATTCTCTAAAATGAATGTTGGAAATATATTAAAATGCGGTGGTTTTAAGTAAAGCATTGTGCTTCTGGGTCTTCAGAAGCACGAGTGAAATCTCAAATGCTCTCATAATTTACATGAAATTATAAATGGTGGTATTTTATCTTACGTTGCAGTTTCTAACAAATACAAAAGATTGGCCACTTGATCGATTTAATTTATGACGCTCCTACGACGCTTTAATTAATGAAAGCTCGAAAACACAATAGTTGTTATTCACCAAACACTTGAACACATAAAATTATTGTTTTCTTAGGTCCTATCTCGGACAACCTAATTCGCTAATTGCTAATATTTATGTTATGAGTTCGAGTTGATTATGCAATGTGTATTTTGATTGTCAGAAATCAGAACGTCTTGGTAGAATTATTTTAAAGCGCCTGTGACGTAACTATCGTGATCGTAAAACTTGGTCGGCCCAAGCGCTGGAATATTTGGTACTTGGTACAACCTTGTTAATGGTACGATCTTCGTTATCCTTACTGACGAATCATTTAAATACGTACTGGTCGTTTGACTAAAGCTGGCGCGTTCGCAAAATTTACACAAACGCATTTTAAATCTACAGAATGTTAATAAAAAAATGTTATACTAAATTTTTACCAAATGTGCTGTCTTTTTAAAAAAATTCCGTGTTGGATAGAGGGTTGTGTATGAGAAAAAAAACAATGGGTTAAGAGAATGTAATATATTCATTTATTTTTACACGAGTACATTTTTTATTTAATATTTTGTGTTCATCATTTTTAACGAACTAAATAATGAAAAGGCTAGTTTTCTGCCGCCATTTTCGGTAGAATTTTTTTTTGGGAGCGACAAGTTGGCCACGCGTGATGGTGACCCCCACCATCGCGCGTAGTTATTGTTCCGCTGAGATAGCCTGCCCGTCTATCTCAGTGGGATGTCTCGGGACAATGTTTTGTCCTGCAAATTGCTGTTTACACGTGGACAATGGTCTAGTCCTGTACCGAGTGTGGTATCTCTGACTACGTGCATGGTATGACGTCGTACGGCATAAACACTGTGAAAATACTCAGTGTCTTTCTGAAAATTTGTTTTTTTATAGTAAATTACTCCAGAACTAGAATGCGAAATTTTGAAGATTGTTTTAAGTATATAAATAACGAGATTTATTGTTTATCTATAAGTGCAAATATATAATTTCTCCAATATAATTTGTACTGTGCATTTTAATTACACTGTATTAATTATTATTATAATAAACACAAAATACTTACTAAAAAACATTCTTTTTTAAAAAGAAATTAATATATGTCTTAAGTGATTGTTTTTTTTCGCTCTAATCCAAAAGAGATCTCGATCGGGTTGTGGTCCTGTGGCTAGTGTCTCGGACTCACGGACCAAAGTTCCGTGGTTCGAATCCCACTCTACCCCAACTTATACAATAGTGAGTTATTTACAACTCGTTGAAAATGGCCCTCAAAATTGAATATTTGGGTAAATCATAAGAATGCAAATATTTATTTTACTAAAAAAAAAAAAAACATATATAATAATATTTTATAATATCAAGATCATATATTTTGTACATTAAAAATGTTTTTGTGTAAGTTTTGCGAAAGCGCCAGCACTAGATAATCGACCTCTACATGATTTGATTAATTGAAAAATTATCTTTATAAACCAGCGTTTTTAATCCATAGCTTAATACATTGAATACATATAATTATATTTTGACTATTAAGAATCGCTCTAAAATTCAGACGAACGCAGAAGCATCCTGTGTATATTTTATGACCATATCATTAGCAACTAACAAACAATAGTTGTATGTGTCACGCTCATAAGCGCGTCTTAGCGCGAGAGAGACAGATATTATTTTAATAATGCACATGCCATGCGATGTCATACAATGGGCTTATTCATAGATACTACATACTGTCATTATTATGACTAATTAAAAAAAATAATTTTTGAGACAAAAGAATTTTATTGTATTTAATATACTATATACATTTTAGAGAAAAATAAATATAAATTCTTTTCCTTTTAAAATTTTATCTGCACACGTTGTTTAATTATTTTTTTATGTCTAAATATGTTCTTTATACAAAACTGCTGTGTTATATATATAATATTTATGTAAAATAATACTTTTTAATTTAATTTTTAAGTTTTTCACATTATATTGAAATGTGTATATCATTTTTAATATGTATCTTTTTAAGGTAAAAGGCACTGCGTGCCGTGTTTATTAATAAATACATAAATGCGTTTGAGTAAGTATTGCGAACGCGCCAGCTTTGAAAAATTTACCAGTATCTCTAGTATCTGCGTGTAATAATATTTACACTGGCGTCGTGGGACCGCCGCGAAATAACAGTAGGTATCACGATATCTCGTGTTTACATTTGTGCATTGCGAGGAATGCACGGCGCGTATCGATTGCGAAAGTGTTATTATAGATAAGGACTCTTATCGGGATCCAGGGCTGGTATTCCAAACGAAATTATAGCGCGGTATAGCGCGTTTTTACGTACTAAATACGCATTATAGCGCGCTGTAAACGCGTTCGGAATACCAGCCCAGGCCGGAAGGTCAGATATGCTTTACCTGTGCTTTAAATAAAACTAATGTGTATTATATCAAAATATACTTGATCTAACATCTTGACTTATGTGTCTAGTCAGGGACTAGTCGCTTGTTGGATTTACCCCCTACAGAGTTGTTAAGATTAATGTATTACATCAGAGATGGCGAACATTTCAGTTTCAGGGATCGCCCATAGCAGCTCTTTAACTAACCGACCAATGCTTAATGAAATGCATGAACTTCCGCATAAAATCAAGTTTACTGATAACAAAAAGTATTTCAAAAGATAAAATTATTTTTTTAGTAAATACGTAGTACAATCAATAAAAGAAATATAGAAAATGTACCTTTAATTATGAGATACCTACACATTTATTTATGTGAGATATTTTAGAGATGTGTATTTAGTAAGATGTATGAGTTTTTGTGCATACTATTGCATGTGTGTGCAATAGTAATGAATTGGTTTCTTTTATCAATAGTAACACAATTCCAAATACGTGATTCAAAGAGCCTTAATGCAATCTTTTTTGCATCTTATTTGTATATTCTCTTAAATCATAATGCATGCTTACTGGTGCTTAGAACAGTCAATTTTTCTATGTTTTATTTTTGTATATCTCCTGAAACTGTAAAATAATCTATGGATCAATTATTATAAAAATATAAAAATCAACTAATAAAAATTCCAAACTATGGTGAAATCGTACTTAAAGACATCGAATAAAAAAATTATCCAACCATGTATAATTTTTAGAATTAACGAGACAATGGATACAAAAAGTGTAATGAATCTTGCCAATTGCATTCTGATGAAAGTATAATATATTTATATTATTGTTATCAAAAACACTTTTCACTTTGTGGTATGACATTTTACACTTATTTGTTTATAAATTTATGTTGATTAAAACGTGAGTTTACAGAGATTACCGGTCAAAAAAGGATCTGATGTTGAAGGTGAGATTTCATATGTAATAGGAATCATACAGTATTGTTGCCACCGGTGAGCAGTGGGCATTCAACTTATATTTGTTATTAAAAGTTGAGCCAACTGCTCAAGCTATGCGAGAAAATTTGTAGCCAATCTGTTCTGTAAATCCAAATCTGGCTGAAGAAAATTAGGATAGAAAAAAAAAAAAAAAAAAACACGTAAATGATATGTGAAATATATAAAAAAATAATATACGCTATTAAGTCCTTCTTAAAACAGGTTTCTCTAGTGAGAAAGACTCTTCAATTAATTTTGTATGAAAATATTTCATAAAGCATAATAATAAAAAAAAATGATTAGTCTTAAGCCCCAAATGCCTGAAATCCTGTAACTGAAATGTTCGCCATCTCAGTTAATCTTGATTACTCCCTAAGGGGTAAAATCCTTTTTATGTATAACTGGATGTAAGGCAGTTTATTTCACAACTAAATTAAAACATTAAAATTAATACAAAATGAATCCCATAAACGGATGTTTCGAACATTGAAATATTTTACTACAATTTCCCAATCTTAAGAATTGGGCTTCTCTGTTTCTGGAATTGAATACAGTAATTTAATTATCACCTCAAATAATTAATGTACTGCACTATTTTTATGGCGCTTTCTTTTTTTACCCCAGTCGTTTTCGAAATACATATTTTAAGCTTTCGCGGAACTGTGGAAAGCACATCAAAAAGTATTTTAGGTTTCACGTGTTTTGCATTAAAACCAAGTGTTTTAGACTTCGTTTCACTCAAACGAACATTCTTCGCTTTAAAAACTACAATGATATTCGTCACTTGCGATTTTTTAGTTATTTATTTATTTTATTTTAATAACATAAACGGAAAATCTGCCTTTTACAAAAATGTATAATATTAACATAATTGGCTTAAATTTAAAAATAAAAAAAACATAAATTTCCTTTTACCCAAGATTAAAAAAAAATATACAAGATTTTTATAAAAAAATAACCTAAAAATTATACAACATATTCTCAGTTAAAAGTTGAAACAATTTAAGAATAAATGTAAAAAACAAATAATATAGCAAGAAAATTGTAAATTCTGTTTACAGCTGGGCAAAGTGAACAAAAAATTGTATATATAATGAAATGTATAAATAAATAAATATAATTACCATTCACCATCTTTAAAAAAGTTTAAAAGGTTTGTTCTACAGGAACAATACCCTACACTAAATATATCCGATACGTGGGAATAACTACTGCCGAGTTTATGAAGTCTGTTCAATACGGCATTACAAGTATACACTGTCCGTGAATTGTCTCTATTTAATTTAGTTTTGATGTTACTCATAGGCCATAGGCCCATTTCAGACGAGTGTAAAAATCCTCGAAGCACGATAAAATAACACGAGTTGATTGATAATTGATTTAAAGTAATGTAATATTTTTTATTTATTTAATAGCTGGAATATGCACTAACCAGTACACCGCGAGGCCGACTAATCTCCACTTGATTTCCTTTTGCAGGATTTTTATATTTTTTACTGTTTTATTACTTTTACTGTTATTCCTGCGTAATCTGTAATGTTACTAATACAACTTGGCTTACAACATAATATTTAGTTAGTAGCGGTAGGCAGAGAATAGAACGCCACTCTATCTTTGCATACAGATATCGCTTCCACTACATTCATACATCTTCTCATGCACGCGCGCCGATTATTCCGACTTTTGAGATGTCCATCTTCAAGTATTTGTTGGATTTGGTCATGCCATGTCTTTCTCGGTCTTCTTCTATTTCTGCGTCCATCAACATTTGCATTGTAAATATTCTTAGCCGTTCTTTCGCTGTCCATTCGCTCTACATGTCCAAACCAGCGCAGAGCTCCTTTCTTGATTTTGTCGTGTTTTGATTTATATATAGAAGAGTCCCGACTTAACACGGAATTTTCTAACAAGTCGGGACCTAAAAAATTATAATTGTGCTATGAAAAAATATCGTATTAATTTATAATGAAGTGTTCCGAAGTGAATGCCGATTCAATTAATAATAGACATGTTTATAATTATTAGTTTTGTAAAAGTACAATTTTGCCTTATACGAGTATTTGTTAAAGGACATTGTCCATGTATACAATTTATAGGGTTTAAATCTTAGAGTATATACATCTGTATTTACTCTAAGGTTTAAATATTACAATATAATAGTTAAAAACATTTTTAAAAAAGGAAAATAAGCATTAACAAATATAAGGGACATCGAAACAAGATCTGGACTATTTATTTAGTGCTCGTTTAAATCGTTGTAAACTTAAACCAAAAAAGTCCAGATCTTGTCTTGAGTGTTAACATTTCGACAAAGACGGGTCATTGGAGAATTAAGGCCATAGTTTGTTCTATGCTGATCGATGAACTGTACTTCATTGTTTCTCAACCTACAAGTCGGAATATTGAATTTTACTTGTCCCAGTAATGATGGAACATCATACTATTTAGTATACCGAACATATATATGGAATCAATATTAGTTGTACATTTTTATTGACTAGAAATATTTAACATTGACTCTATATCAGCATAAGAATAATTACCTCTCTCTAGTCCAAGCATCCACGTTACTTTTTGAAGCAAGCGATGTAGAACTGATTCAATATGATTTATGCGATTGACATAGAATGGAGACCAGACCACTGAGGCATATTCTAGAAGAGGGCGAAAAGTTAAGCAATACAGAGTTTTGATTGTACGGACATTAGTAAAATCAGGGGATATTCTGTTAATGAAGCCAAGTAATTTCAGTGATTTATTTACTGTATTATCTATATGCTCATTGTATGTCAGTTTAAAGTCCAAAACAACTTCTAAATCTCGGATGGATTAAACTACATCAATTTTGGAGTTTTCTATTAGGTACTCGAAGGAAATGTTGTTTTGTTCTATGAAATGACATTATTTTGCATTTTTTTAATATTTAGTTCTAATTTATTGACTTTACACCATTGGTTAAACGAGTTAATGTCTGATTGAAGAAGAAAACAGTCTTGTAAAGTTTGAATTATTTTGAGAATTTTGTTGTCGTCCGCGAAGAGCCAAAAGCGAGAGTAAAATAAAATTCATTATTTTAATTTTCATTCTTATCTTATTCTGAAATAAAAATAGTTATTTAACAGAAAAACACTAATCGTTATAAAACATATTTATATAAAAACCAAAAAAACTGACAATCATCATCTATTTGAGCATTACATTAATTTGTGTAACAAATTAATCATTCATTTTATCAATGTTTTTTAATGGTTACAATATTTTGAGTTTGTCCAAATGTTTGTAGACAAATACTGGATTCAACCCTCCTAGGGAGTTATTAAGATTAAGAAAAAACAACAGAGATGGAGAACATCGAAGGAGACGACGAAATAAGGGTATTATTATTTGCTCTACCCTGTTTCTCGTATTGGTGACGGAGAAGACAGAAGACAGCAGACAGCAGACAGCCACGTTACGCGTGCATTTGTACGCATTATATTCGTAGTAATATAGTCTGTGATAGGAATAAAGAATGCGTTTAGGGTCCCCCGAAATACTCGTATTCGTGTTCCCTGTCACGTCCGCACCTTTCCAATATCTTCGCCGTCCCATTTCTCCACATTTTACATAATAATTGCAAGTTCTCGGTATTCGATAATGGGTTTATCATTTCTGATTCGCATTTTTACATTTTTCGTATCCATTTTTTTATATTTTTTTAATAAATATAATTATACATTTTTACAGTTTTCAAATTTCATATTTTTACTAAAACTAAAATCCCACCAAGCCACTTTCTGTAGCTTGTTAGTGGAGATTATATTTAAACTTACTTATATAATATTATCTATTTTTATAAAAACAATGAATAACCGATATAATTAATAGCCGGAAAGATCAGAATATACATGTATATACAAATAATAATACAAATATTTTCTTTTTCTTTTTTGAAATACAAGAACACATACAAAAATTAAATATTTACACATAAGCTACTATACATATATAAACTTTTGATAGAGTAGCCACTCTCTTATTTTTCTCTTGTTACAATGTGAGTTAAATTTAAGTTCTTTCGGCAATAAATTAAAAATGCTAGGTACTAAATATTTGAGAGTTTTATTACCATACTTGTTACATACTTTTGGTACTACCAAACCATCATTATACGTGAAGCGTGTATTATGGTTATGTTTGAGAGAAATTTTGAATGTATTACTATTAAATTGTTCTAAAATGATGCAAAGCCACAGTAATCCTCTAAGAGGCAGAGTTTAAAAAAAAAATTGTTTTGCATTATTAATACTTTCGGTATTTTGTTGGTTTTTATTTTTTTTAAATTTCGTTAACTTTAGTTTTAATAAATTTTTAAAAACTTTCAAAACTAAAATAGTTTTAAAAACTTTTCATTACCTTAAGAGTTTTAATAAATTATCGAAGGTTTTTTGAAAAAATTAAATTATATTCGGTGTAGTTTAGTTCGGAAGACCTACTAAACCAACAGCAAAAATACTATTCCTTTTAAGTTCAACGTGTAACTTGTGCGTGGTATAACAGATAGCGAAAAGACTATTCATTTAAAGTTAAATGTGCATATTGAACTTAAAACAAATGCTCATTTGCAACAAATTCTACTATTTGGTCTCCATTCTACAGGACTCATATTGACCATATCGAGTCTGTCCAACACCGTTTTTTAAGAAAAGTGGCATGGTTACTCGGATTACAAAGGGGTAATTATTCTTATTTTGAAATCGAGCAATCTCTTAATCTGTCTTCATTGGAGAGACGTAGAACTGAGATGGACCTTATATGCATTTTCAAAATACTTAATGCTTTAAGTGATGTCCCATCTCTGTTGCAATCAATTTCTTTTCATGTTCCCAACCGTGTCACCAGAAGTCAAAATCTGCTATTTATAAAATCTTCTAAGAGCAACTTTGGTTTTTATGCCCCAATGTCCAGAATGTGTAGATTAGTCAATTCATCACACGACTTTTAATTTTTTGGGATAGATCTTCCGGCTTTTCGTAGATCTCTTCGCGACTAAACAGTGTGGGATGAAGTTGGATTGGCATGGTTTAGCTGAAAGTTTTTGATCTTTCGTTTTTTTAAAATATATTGTATACTATTATTGTTTTGCCCTTGTTTGTCTTTGCTAAATAGTTTTTTGTTGTTTTTGTTCAGTTTCTTGCATTTATATTTCTTTATGTAACTGTTGTAATTGGCTTAGGCCGTATTTAATAAAATAAATAAATAAAATTGGCTACTGGTTTTGTTGATCATCTCATAAATAGTGCTCATGCACAGTGGCAGGTTTGCATTTAAACCCCTCAAGTAGCATATTAAATTTATTGTCATAGTTTAAGAAGTCGGCCTCGTGGTGTAATGGTCGGCGCATTTGCCTACCATGGAAGAAATCTCGGGTTTGATTCCCGGCATGGTTGACATGAAATATTTATTTAAAAGGGCGCTTTTACACTAGAATAATTTAGTCCCTGGACTGGTACCTGAAGCGTTAAGATTGTAATTGTGATCATCTTACCTTTGTGTTAACGGAAAGGCGGACTGTAATGGAAAAACGAATTTCATTAAGTTTTGTAAGAGGTTAAGAGTATTTAAATAAAGGATAGGTACATGAAATGGACACCTACCTTTGATATGATGTGAATGTTCTTGAATTTCGGGCACTGAATGATGAAATGCACTTTGATATATGTAACTATTTATGATAACTATAGAACGACGCGCGACGATTCAAGAACTTTTATGCAATGTGATGTTATGTCAAAAATGTTGTGTTTTGTTCCAAATAAAAATCTTCCAATTTTGAATTTCTTCTATCTTGATGTCAGGTAGGCACCATAAGGATAGGTCAAGGGAAGGATGCGAAAGAAAGGTAATCGGCCAGGAATAATATCGATAAATGGCTGTTATTGAATAAACACTAGATACGCTGCGATTGGTGTACCAATGTAGTGCCCTATGCACCATTAGGTGCGGAAAGGAAATGGCGAGGATGATGAGTTTAAGACATTCGGAATTGTATTGTTATTTGAATTTTGCGAACTCTCTAAAATCTCCCAACTACTTATACATAATCTTTGTTGTTTATTTTCTGTGAAATTATAATAGAATTTTCAGCAATCTGTTTTGGAGTGTGACGACCATTCACGAGATGAGTTGTAACATTTTCTTGTTTTATTTTTCTAAATAAAGGCATTTGATTTAATGTAAAAAAGTTCCAAATAAACAATGGTCACTAACTGGGCCATGATTTATAATAATACGCTTATGTAAAATCCACATTTAGTACATCAGTAATAAATCTACCGGAGCAGATAGTAGAAGACATGATCTCTGAAATGCTATGCTATCTTATCGAATAATTTCTAATAAAAATAGTGAGATTCTCGCTTTAATACATGCCTACCTAGTTAGGCAGGTAATTAGAAAACTAAATACCCATATTTTGAAGGCACGAGTATTCAACAAATAATTATGATTTAGTAGCCTGTGGGCAGGCCATAACATAAGACACCCAGGCCTGCTTCTTACGATTGCGGAGGGCATGTGCGAAGGCACAGATTACAGATGACGACCCCGTTTAAGCTACATGAACCAGGGCCCCGATTACAATGGGACGTTAGCAGAGTTATCTTTGACTGTCTATAAAGAAATACCGATATTTGTGTACAAGATGAGTATATTTGCATGAACATTGAAAATATCTTCGTCGGTAATCTATAATTGAACATGTTAGAAGAAAAAATTGTATGCATATTCTGCTTTTCATACAGAAAACTTAATTTTACTTTGTAGATAAAATTGAAGATAAATGTTAACTTTCCATCGTAATCGGGGCCCCTGAGTACGTATTCTGAGGGGAAGTTAAAATGTATCTTCAATTTTATCTACAAAGTAAAATTAAGTTTTCCATATGAAAATTAGAATATGTTTACAAAAAAATGAGATGTTAGTTTATACCGACGAAGATAGCCGTTCATAATCGCGGCCCTGATTATCTCCGTAATGCGTTGTATCGGGTACGCCGAGTTGAAGAGACAAGCGGAGGATACCGGCCATGCATGAAGCAAACCAATCGCGCAGATTGTGCCCCGCGAAGAAGCCCGTGGGTATAGTACGAGTACTATGCACCGTGTCCGTACTGTTTGTGTTGGCAGTACACAGTGTGAACACTGTATTTTGTGGTGGCGAGTAGTACAGCGCAGCGCAGCTCCCCCAGCGGACCTCCTTCCTCGCCTCGAGAATGGCGCTAAGACTTTTCAAACGACCGATAAAAAGTCGGGAATATTTGGCCGCATTCCCTCTTTCGTGATGCCAACTTTTACTCGAATATTTACGTTGCTCTAGCTAAACAAATAAACTCGCGAATTAATGTAAATTTACTCACGAGGCTTATAAAACGAAGGTCACGCGTCATGTTAATTAATGTTTTACTCGGAAAAGATAAAAACATGTTATTTGGTGATGGCATTTGTTGTCGGAATACATCTAGTTCAAAGAAGATTACACATTTTGAGGTTTTTTTATATTTGGCTAATTTCCGAGTATTTTTATAACACATAATCACAATTTTATTATTAATTATAAATATGTATATATATATATATATACAGGCTGTTCATTAAACCCTGTCACATCCGAAACCACAATAATCAGTATGAGCAAGAAGACATATTGACACATTAAAATATTTTTTTGGAACGAATAAAATTTAAAAAATAAAATAATAGTTGCTTACTTCTGCAGGGGAGAAACGAGGAGGGAGGCGGGAGCCTGCAGAAGTAAGCAACCATTTGTTTTTTAAAATATTTTATTTAAAAAAAATTTCTTTGATCTAAATATTTTTTTTAATATGCTAATATGTCTTTTTGTCCATACTTATCATCGTGGTTTCGGATGTGACAGAGTTTAAAGAACAACCTGTATATATATAATAAGAACAATTAACCACATATTTATTATATTTTGATATATTTGATATATGTGGTTGATTGTTCTTATTATTCACTACGTGTGCTGAAGTACATTATAATTACATTTAAATCATGCACGCAGACACGATGAATATCGAGATAATTAGTACTAATTATCAGGCGTCTCCGTTTGTCAGTTGTGTTTAAAATATCGCGGTCTATTTTGACTAATTAATTATCAGACTGTTTTGTATTTGTATTACTACGTAATATTTTTGCTGTGTATATCTTGTATATAACGACTTAGATGCTGAAATGTTTAAAAAGTAGTAATGTTGTCATATAAACAGGACAAAGCTACACCCGCGCCACGCAGTGGCCACACTGATAATTTAAGTCACACAACTCGCGAAAATATCCTTACCAGTCTACACTCCAATAAACATTAGCTCTTGAGCTTCGCAGAAACATTGTTTGACCCATTTCTGTATCAGAATTTATCAGATTTGCTCACCCATTAAACTATGATCCTAATCGTAACGGAGAAAGAAAAGATTTTACTAGGTCATTAATAATAGTATTTCAACTGCGCTGACACGAGTTGGGTAGTTATAGAAAGGCGCGTGTGTGGCATTGTATTCTTCTTAAATAAATAAAATTGAAATATGTCTGTTAGGGTGATTAATGTTTTTTTGTAGATTGTTGAAAATTTTCATTGTTCTTAATTAAGATACGCTCGAACTCCTTGCTTTAGTTTTACTATTATTTATTGACAATTTAGCGCAGTCTTTCTCAAAATGGACGATAACGCCTCTTCGGGGCGCTGAAGGCCTTCAGGGGGGGCGTTGAGGCGGTTCTAGGGGGCGATGACTGGTTTATAAAAAAGCTAACGTTTTTCGGATATTTTAGACTAAAATTAATTTCGTTCTTATTCCTACTCTGTTTTTGTTATTTATCACGGGATTTTTAGACAAAAATTGGCTACATGTTATTGAACGCGGCGATTTATGGCTATTTTTAAGTAAATTCAAGCCTGATATTGGCGAATTCGTTAAATTGCGTCAGATTCATCATTCACATCGGATAAGTTTTAAAAATCTGTGTTTCAATCATAATTAACATGAATGCGTTTTAATTAGTCTCGTTAAAAATGCTCCTTTGAAATGAAAGTTTGAATTCAGAAATAGGCTATGGCATGTTTAAAAATAATAATTTCGATAGCTGTTTCTAAGATGCGCAACATATGGTATGTTTTCAAAATTTAGGGGGCTCTAAAAAACTTTTCCTTCTCAAACAAGACAGGCGCCGTGGCGCAGCTGGCCAACTGTGAAACTGGCGTTGCCGGTTCGATTCCCGCCAGTTGTAAGAAAAAAATCCAAGAAAGATTTTTTTCTCACTTGGTCTGGGTGATCACCTCCTTCCATATCCCCTCTATTCCACCTGCTGACAAGCCTCAAAATAGAGGCTTAGCGGGTTATTCCTTGAAAAAAATTATTTAAAAAGTGGGTGGTTTGGCGAACGAAGTTTGGGAGCCTTAGATCTAGCGCCTAGCGCATTCGCTTGAATCCGAATTCGGAATCGTCCAAGAATGGCACTTGCTTACATTTTTTACTTGAATACCAATTTTATAAGTTTGTGAAAAAAAAGCGCTTATTTAACAGAACCGTTGATTCGATGCTCTATAAATAAATGTAAGTTTACTTAAATTGTTTGATTGATTATGGCTCAGAGATCAAGGATTACTATATTTTGAATTGATTTTTTTTTCGTTAATCGTTCGTTCTTTTCGCTTCGCTATTTGCATTTTTAGCCAGTAAAACATATTCGAAATATAACATTTTACGCCTCGAATAATATTTTTCTCTCGTGACCTTGCTCTACTATAATATGCTACTCGGGAGTTGGAAGGAGGTTCATGTCGCTCATCGTCTCGTACGCGACATTGAGTTATTGTTAGATATATTTCCTATTTTTCTTTTATCACATTTCAAACGCGAAATTCTCTGTCCGATTTCAATTCATCATGCGAATGGATTTCGTACATTCGACATGAATACTTCTGTAATATGTATAATTAGTCCATTAAAAGCCGGAATGTGGGTGGGGAAGTGTTCGCATAGTTGGTCATTTATTTAGAAAGCCCATATATCACGAAATTCGTTACTTCTGTAGTGCGACTGACTCCTTCCACCGACATAAATGTAAACTTGCATTAGTTGCAATCGTGTTCTTATTTATCTTTTACGATTGAGGAATACTGGACCAAGTGTCTGAATTACTTCAAATTTGTATTGCGAAACGAAAAAGTATTCTACCATAGAAATAAAAGACGAGTGATATCTAAATCCACAAATTTTGAATAACCGGTGATCGGTTTCATCGCTTTCTACGACATCTACGAGGCTGGTTTATTATAAAATTAAAGATCAGGTTGTGGTCCCGTGGCTAGTCTCTCGGACTCACGGCCCAAAGGTCCGTCGTTCGAATCCCACTCTACCCCAACTTGATTCCATTTTCTAATAGTGAGTTATTTACAACTCGTTGAGAATGGCTCTCAAAATTAATATTTGGGTAAATCATAAGAACGCAAATATTTATTAAAAAAAAAAAATACAAAACAGCGAGGATACAGAATTTAAAATCGGCTTTCATTTCTACAATAAATTACAATGAATCTTTACTAAGAATTTTCACTAAAAAACTTGATTTTAAATAAAAGTATGCATTATTATATTTGTTTATCCTTTTTAATATTTTGAGTAGTTCCAAGCATAGAATTAAGAATAATCCAGAAGGAGCGTAGAATCATATTTGAATACATCGGACTGCGTCCAATAATTCCCCCACTTAGACGCACTTTCGCCGCGCGCATACTTGAAGTCACCGAGTAATATTGCCAGATCGCGAAGAATATAACCATAACACACATGTAAGGCAAAAAAAAAAAAAAAATGTTAATTTTTCTAAAATTTTATTGTGCACGCGGAAACATTGATTGACACAACAGAGTAGATAAGTAAAGGGTCATTTATTAAGAGTAATTGAATTAATGAACTTTGAACTTAAAATATAAAACAACTTTTATTTTACATAAAACGGTTATTTTTATATCATGTTAAATAATATTTTATGTTTTAAAGATAATGTCCTCCACGGCGTTGTTAAATCCGAGGTTCAATTTTAATTATTTCTCTTATTATATGATCAAAGTAGGGTTAATTTTTTTACTACCCTGGCAACACTAACGAAATTTCCATTTTGTTTCTTCGACAGATGGAAAAATAATTCGATTTTTATGTAATGCATTTGTGACAAACACATTCATTTGATGATTACTCATGAAATGTGATTGCATCCTGTTTCTTTAAGATCCTAGCAGTATTTCTACACCTTAAAAGGACACAACACGGCATGGTTAAATTCGAATCAGGAGTTGCGTACTGAGCGACATCTACAAAGAAACTAATCGGTCAAAACGTAAACCTACTCATTTATGAGTAGTTGAGTCGCCTTTTGTTTGATGTGCGTATGCGGTTTCTGGACTATTCTTAATTCTATGGTTCCAAGTTTTAAAAAGATTGATTAAAATAGGAAAATTAATTTCTTGACTCATTTTAATCGATTTACCTAGTAAACTGAATAATATTCCGTAATACATACATATTCACAATCATTTACATCTACATAACAACTTTACATGAATTCGTACAAAAACGCAGATTTTTTTAGCTGCTTTGAATATGCGTAAATAGATTAATGTTAGATCAAATTTTAAACATGCTTTTTTCTTCTATTTTTTTACGCAATTAGGGATTTATCGCGAACCAAAACAAAAAAAAGGCGTTTTTGATGTCGCGTCGCGCGTCTTGATATCACAGGTACTTATATGACATGTGTGTGTATTATGATATATTTTTATTTTTTATTAAAGTAATGTCTTATATTACGACTCAAAAAACGAATTCTATTTAAAAATACAGCTATTTTATTTAATACTCAGTGCTTACCTGTGGTTTCATGCATTTTTTGTGCTTTTTTCATTTGTTTGTTTTCTTTAAAGTTGTTCGTTTCCTGTATAATTGCCGGTCTTGAAACTGAACTTTGATCTCACAATATCGGAGGAAGCAACCGTTAAAATAATCATCGTCACCCTTTATAGCATCTGTAAGGCATTACCCAGAGCGACAAGTTAACAAAATAAGTGCGAACTGATGTATATCACTGGCTTTTTAATACGAACAATATTCCAGTACATTCCTTGTGTTTTTAAACATATTTTAGCCAAATTTAATTAAGTATCCGTTAAGATAATCATCGTCACTCTTTATAGCATCTGTAAGGCATTACCCAGAGCGACAAGTTAACAAAATAAGTGCGAACTGATGTATATCACTGTGGCACGGTCAATATTCCGTAAAAATCGTATTTTAGCCAAATTTAATTTTAGTAGCATCAACATGTTTCTCCAATTTTCTTTCCACTCACGCGGAATGTGCATCTTGTATAGTCTAAGCTCTAAACTCTAAAACTATTCAGTTGGCTCGATTTCCGCTTTTCCAGACTCTTGGATTTTTTTGGCTTTTCCATGAATTCGCATGCGTTCGGTTATTGTCATAGGTTGACCGCCAGTATCGTTAGAAGATACTCTGAAAGACATAGGGAAGGCTACCAGATTGCGGAAGATTCGCCTTAGCGACAACAATAATAACTATAGGTCATAATGCAAATGCGTAAATATTTTTATTCTCTCTTTTTTTTTAAATCCTATTTAAATTTATTACGTTATTCTTCTTCTTGCGGTGCCTTATTAGGTCCCCCCCGACGTTGGTGGTCACTACAGCGAAAGCATCTCGGTCCTGCGCTTCTCCGCAGTCAGGACTATTGCTGATTGGAGGTACTCGCCATAGTGATTCCTGGGTAAAGATAACTAGAGTGGTTTCCCGTTGCCTTCTTTGGTGGATTTTTCCGTCGCAGTTACCTTCCCTCAGCTGGTTAGTTCTTGATTGGAGGCTCCAGAAACTCGCCTTTCATCCTCGTTATCTGCTGTGATGCTGCACACCGTTATGAGTGTGATCTCATTCGCGACGTGGACGTTAACGAGTTGGACTAGTCAGTAGTGTTGCCGGTGGAATGCAACTGGGCGTTCGCAGCATTTTATAGAATCACACCCTCCAGCAAGATGTGACTCACTGCGACCCTACTGACGGTTCGAACTCCAATTTTCTTGACTGTTATGATTATCTTTAGTGTTATTATTATACTCATTCAAAAAATCGTCATCTTAAAGTATCGTTTACAATACAATAGATATGGCAATATTGTCTTGTCCCAGCTCCGTGAATAGCCTCGACCACGCAGGACAGAACGCTAGGACTATACGAAAATTTGGCCGTTGTTGTGTGCAAAATGAATACTCGACGTCGTTTATTACGAGCGAGTTCCCGAAAAATACTATTTATTTTATACCCATGATGTATTGGAATTGTTAAAAAACGGACTAAATAGTAAAAAATATTTTTCCTGCCTCCATTTTCGTTAGAAAAAATATGCGGGAGCGACGCGCCCTCGTCGAGCAAATCGCTATTGAAGGTCCTCGGCGTGCGCGTTTCCACGAGGGCAACGCGGCCGCGCGCGGTGGTGGGGTTAATCATTATTCTACGGAGATAGCCTGCCCGTCTATCTCGGTGACAATGTCTTGGAACAATGTTTTGTCCTACAATGTTTGTCCTTTAACTTTAAATATGAGTATTTAAAAAATAATATTTAGGAAACATGCAGTGGGTTATTTAAGCTGTAGGCTTAAAATATATGTACTGAAATTATATTCATTAAAAATAATAGCATGGACCAGTAAAGTTTCCATATATTAAAATATAGAGTTTAAATATATATAATTAAACGCTTTATTTTAAGATCACTTGAATTTTAATTTTAAGCACTGATAATTTCAGAATGCACGGATCTTTCCGTGTACATGTGTAGTTATAAACTAAACATAAATACGTAGTATTTAAAACTGTCTTAACATTTTGTTATTTCTTTCTGTATATTGAGTCTTCTTTGTATATTCTCACACATAAAAAAATAATAAAAAAAGTATCCTCAGCACAGGTAACCCCAGTGAGGATTCATTATTTTATTTATTAATTATTGTTTATAATGTAAAAATATATTTATAAATATATCGGAATGAATAATCTAGTTTTTTTAAAATATTTTTCATTTCTCTGCATCTTTCTGTGTATCTTACGCCTGTGGATGGAAACTAGGTAGTAGTGTTTCAAAATAAATTCAAGTGTTCTAAAAACAAAGTACTTCAATACATTTAATTGTGTTATTCCACAAAGTTAAGGCCACCGATTCAATAAATGATATATTTATAATTTGATTTTTCGAAGTAGAAAATAATTTTGTTGACCCGGTAACCTTGCTTCTTACTTTTTCTATCATTATTTAGAAAGCAGAATTTTCCTTCAGGGTATTAATTTCTCATTTTTATTTCCAGGTGGACCAGCGAGATGTGCCCGGCATCGATGGCTCCCACCTCGCCATGGACACGGAGGAGGGGGTGGAGGTAGTGTGGAACGAGGTTCAGTTCTCGGAGAGGAAGAACTTCAAGGCGCAGGAGGACAAGATCCAGCAGGTCTTCGACAACCTCACGCAGCTAGAGCACCCTAACATTGTCAAATTCCACCGCTACTGGACGGACACACATAATGACAAACCTCGTGTAAGTCTCTGCACATTTCTCCACTTCTTCTGGTTTCAATTCCCGGGATAAGTTTGCAGCACATAACTCCAATTTCCTGCTCCATTTATCTCCGTCCTTATCGAGTCCTTTTAACTGGCTATATAATGTATAGTTATATTATTTCCTTTAATTTAGTTAAGGTACTCTCTGTAAGGTCGTCCCTGTGGTTTGTTCTACTTAAATTAATCAAAAATACTAGTTTTTACGTATCTCTTTTTTTTACTAACAAGTCAGGAATCCATTTGCATTTGTCTCTTTTTATTGACATTTAGTCAAGGCGGAAGCTATGGTTTTCAGTAAAAATAATGACATTATTTTATCTTTTCTTATAAAGAAAACATAAAAGGGTTTTTGCTACAAATACTGAAAAATGAAATCAATTTCGTCACAAAATAAATATCGCGTAATAATGAAAACATTTTTCTAAATTTCTCTGTTTCATTTGTAGCCTACAAAATTTGTATAAAGGAATCATCATTTGCAAAAAATGTTTTTGTATTAATACTTATAATTTGAAATTTGTGTTTCAGGTTATATTCATCACGGAGTATATGTCATGTGGTTCACTAAAACAATTTCTAAAGAGAACAAAACGCAATGTAAAAAGGTTACCTCTTCCAGCCTGGAAAAGGTGGTGTACACAAATATTATCAGCTTTAAGGTGAGCACATTACTTTGCATTTATTTTCTGCATTATTACTAAGCATAATAATTAAACTTGATTAAATTCCGTTACAGATTACCAACTTTTATTATACTGTAGCAATCTAACTCTAGTGAAAATGCTACTGTTAGCTTTTTAGGTTTTTAAAAAAGATTAGTGTCTAACGTTTTAAGTACTTTAAAATTAAAATTTGCGTTCTTATAATTTACGGGACCACAACCCATTCAAGTAATTTATATAGCGCTTTAAATATTGACTAATATTGTTTTATTTTCAGTTACTTGCATTCCTGTTCAACTCCCATAATCCACGGGAATTTAACATGTGATACAATATTTATTCAGCATAATGGTCTCGTCAAAATTGGATCTGGTAATATATTTTATAATTTATAATTTTCTAGCGTAATAATTCAAATCTGTATTTACGCTTATTGATGTGTTATGTCAATGATTGTTTAACCAACAGCTGATGAAATTGATGAATTATTATTTACAATCAGCACAATATTTTTCTATCGACTGTTACTAAGTGTTCAGTTCTTTATTTTATCAATTCTTTATAATATTTTTTTATAATATAATGAGGAAGTTCAGTGGTTTTTTCATATTTTTTTTATTTGTCAATAGACCATTAAACTAAGCCAAAATTAAAAAAAAAAAAAATTATGTATCTTATTATCAGTGCTATGGTTTTTTAAAAGTTTTGTATTTCTAAAACTATTCCGCGTGTGATGTCTCAAGTTCTCTTCTGCTTCTTTTCGGTCAGTTCTGCCAATCGGTCCGTTGACATACTGTAAACTGGATATCTTTCACAACTTTCTTCTTTCATGCAAATTCAAGAAGCTTTGCAGTACAATTTAATGTTCTAATTTTTACCCTGCGTAAATAACAAAACATTTTTTATATCCAATTTCCTATAGGGTTTAACTTCCTCATTATATTTTGGCATTATTTTATTGCCATCTATCACGAGTTCACGATTCTATGTTTTATACTTCTTCCCTATTTCTTTTAAAAATTTAACTGATCATTACATCAACGAGTCTTTTTAATAAATTAATATTTAGTCAAATGAAAGCTATGCATCAAGAATCACATACAGAATCTTACTATATAATATAGATACTAATTTAATGCTGATTCTCTTTATTCGATTTCTGCAATTAATTGTAAATTATTTTTTATTTAATAACACATTGTTTTTTAAATAATCTCTCTTACTAAATAAGCCTGTATCGATGAAGGAATTTAACTATTTTAAATAACTAGTATCGGAATTTGAGTATTGAAAGCGTCAACTAAGAATGTTTTCTGCTAATTTATCCATATGATGTTAACTCAATTAGGCAGTTCAGTGGTTCTTCTAAATGCTTTTATTTGTCAAAAGACTTCAAACTAAGCAGAAATAAAATAAAAATATTCATCGTATTATCATCGCTCTGATTTTTGTAATTTTAAAATTAATCTGCCCGTGACGTCACAAGTTGTCTTCGGTGAGTTGTGCTGCCGTTTAATAAAAGAACCTGTAGTTGTCAAAATACATAGAATGTCGATAAAAATGGTTACCTGGAATCCAGAGATTTATCACAACACATAACAAAGCTATAATTGATCGGTTATGTTGTTTATTACAACTTGTGATGTTTCAAAGTAGTTCATTTTAATTATTTTTTCATACGTTTTTAAGAAACTTCGCCGTACAATCAAATGGTCAAATTGAATCAAATTAAATGTGTAAGAAAACATTTTTTATAACCAATTTCCTGTAGCAACTTCTTCATTAAGGGGTTTCAAAGTAAAAATGCCACTGTCCTGTTTTTGGGAAGACAAACTAAATCAGTACTGAGTTTTTTTAAGTTCAATGTGCAATTTCTGCACGATATAATAGATGGCGAAAAGACTATTTCTTTTGTTCAATGTGCAATTTGTCGGTCGTCCCGAACACAGTGATCATGGACAGTGAGGTTTTTTTTTTTAACGGGATTATATATTTAAGATATTTTCGTTAGTATAATGTGTAGTAAAGTAAATAAAAATTTGTTAAAGCTTTCTAATGAATCCTTTTAAATATTTTAGTTGCGCCTGATGCCATTCACCATCACGTAAAGACATGTAGAGAAAACATGAAGAACATGCATTTTATTGCTCCGGAATATGGAAGTATGTATTCAATCATTGTATTTGTTGTATTATTTTTTATCGGTTTAAATTCACAGTTTTTAACACTTTATGTATTTACATTTTTATTTATTTATTCTGTATATGTGACTAAATGAAAACATTGTAATAAGTAAATTGTGTTTTTTTTTTGTTTTGACCACTTTTAAATTTGTATTTTCACCAGAGATCGGGTTTTATTGTGACCGACAACATCAGACTGGTTTTACTTATTGGGGCTTACTTATTAACTATTACTTCACACATAGTTACTATTTAGAAATCCCACCAGTTTTTTTTATATAACTGTTATTAGACTTCTATTTTATTAAAACATTAGTGTTCAATATTACATGCTTTACGACACAAAAAAAATATCTTATTAACATTGATCAATTTGGCTTAAATTCGCCTTCAAATGTACAAAGGTTCAAGAGTGGGATTTCCCAGTGTCCTACAAGTCACCAATTAATCATTGCACATAACATATTGACTGTTTGACTTTTTCTTTTAAGGCAGTATAGTAAAATCATTATTTATCTTGTTTCAAAAAAATATTTTACCATTGTATGAATTCTGATAACATAGTTACTACTCAAAGTTAGTCAAATTCTGGAATCAAATCGCCGGGAGTGTAGAACAATGACGCATGTGATTTTCTTTAACTTCACAAGAGAGTGGTTTAATTTTTTTTTAACACTTTGTCACAACTCGATAAGTACAAAAGTATACCATTTTATACTTTCTGGATAAAAAAGCCTTTATGTAACTTTTTAACATAAAATATAAAAGAAAGTCAATGTCGCATTTTTCGCACATTCGTCGTTGTTTTATGATCCCGATTAAATGCCCAACCAATCACAATGGAATGCCTTTATTATAATTAAAATGCAGTTCCACCTTGAAATGATGATATTATTAGAAAATTCCACTAACTAAAAATGTTTTTTTTTTAAATAAATATTTTTATTTATTTCTTTGGTGAACTGTATGTTTTGTTTTTTATATTATTTTTCACGTCTAAACCTGTAATTGGTCTAGTTATTTTATGGTACTTTGTATGTATTGTTTAATTTTATATGAATGTGTTGGTTTCAATAAATAAATAAAATATAATAAACTATTCTTAAACGAGTTTTCTGAGTATTTCAATTTTGGGTCCATTTACAACTAGATAACTGTGCTAGTAAATGTATATCAAGTTGTGTAGAGGGGGCTCAAACCTCAGCCGCCGTCATACACAGCGACACTGCCACAGAAAATGTAATATTTGGAGTATGTTGATTAGAAAAAATTAATAATGCTTAAGGTAAAATACCTTCATGGCATAAGTTTTAACATATTTTGTATATACTAATGGTTTTGAATTGAAAACATCTTAATTAACTCAGAAAAGATTCATTTACATTACGTATGTAATTCAACATGATCCGTTTTAATTGATAAAACTATTAGAATACCAACTGAGTGGATAAATTTGATGTACATTATTTATTAATAACCAACTTCATGCTTTCTGAAATACAGATTTGTAGAATGTTTTTAAGACATTAACATCTTAAACATTCGCTGTTTTTAATCTTACCCATTAAAAAATTAACATAATTTGAAAACAGATATGTGTATGATTTGTTAAGTCTACTTATTCAAATCTAATATGTTTAACCAAAAACTATAAACGTCTAGTGGTGAATTTATTTCAATTTGAAATTAATGTTAATAAAGCAATACATTTGAGAATGTGCTTATGAATCAATTGAATGACTATATCCATAGAAAAATATACTTAATATTTGTATATATTTTGAACTACACTGAAAAATAAATAAAAAAGGCAAAAAATCAAATAATTTTACCTATAAAATAAGAATAACTATTTTTGAATTAAAATTATAAATGAGTTCTATCTCCTAACCGATTTCCCAACCAAAATGTTTTATTTTTCAATTTAAACTTTTTTTTTAATTTGGCAGCAAGTCAATTTTTTAAAAGAACTTATGTTATGTTTGAATAATTGTGGAATCTCATTAAATGCATATTTTTATATATTTATGTTTTTGTATATAATTTTTAAATAAATAATAAATGTAGTAATTATTGTTGTAATGGATCTTTTGATTGATTTTAGCGGCGCAGTTGGTAGCTCCGGCGATGGACATTTTCTCTTTTGGCATGTGCGCGCTAGAAATGGCCGCACTTGAAATCCAAGGAAACGGTGACACAGGCTCTTTGGTCACTGAGGAAAACATCAACAAAACTGTCGAGTCCTTAGAGGATCCTCATCAGAAAGACTTTATTTTTAGGTAATTAATTTTTATAATTATGTCTGATGATGATGAAAACAGATCTGTGTGTGTGGAATAGAACTGGCATTCTGAATGAGTACTTTCAACTTGATGGGGTACTCTCAGGTGAAAAATCCTTAAGAATGATATTGAGGAGAGAAAAGTCTGCATTTGGTATGTTTGCTTACCATGCTTGGGGTCCCGGATTCAATTCCTGGAAGGGTATACGTGAAAAATGTATTTGTTTGATGGTTTTACACTGAATATTATATTGTCCCGAAGTGTAAGGCTGTTAACCTTACTTTTCTGTAACAGATGATCGAGAGTTTGATGATGATGATGAATGAATATAAAATTAATTTCAAATCATTCAGTTTTTTTATGAAACACTTCTTTATAAAATTTGCATCAAAGTAGAATTCATGTGTAGGTTTAATTTTTTAATATGTATATTTCAATATGATTTATTTTACCTATTTAAAAATTATGCATGGATGTGATACAAAAATTGACTCCAATTTCAATAATTAGGATTCTAATGAGGAAATTTAGTGGTTTTTTAAAAAAATGTTTATTTATTAATAGACTATCAAACTAAGCCAAACAATTTTAGTTTTTATTTTTATGTATCAGCGCTATGATTTTTTAAGGTTTTGCAATTTTGAAGTTACCCTGTGACGTTACAAATTCTATTCGGTGAGTTCTGCGGATTGGTTGTTTGGCTATCTATCTATCACAAAACTTTATCATTGGTTGATTCGGAAGAAGTAGTGACGTCGTTCAAAGTAGTTCATTTTTATTATTTTTTTAATACATTTTTGAGGAACTTCGTTGTGCAATTAAATGCTGTAATTTTTACCGGGCATAAGAAAACATTTTTTTATCCAATTTCCTGTAGCACTGAACTTCCTCATTCTTTTTAATACCTTTTACATATAATGCATATTGTGATGTGTTAAAAAACACGAAGTGTTGAAGTTGGTTTTTGATCCAGTACATTATTTAAGTAAATAGTCAATTTACTATGGTTAGGTCAACTGTGACTCATTGTTGGAGAGAAATGTTAAAATGATCGATAGTGAAAAATGTAATAACTGCTATGAAAAACTCAACGATTGTTCAACTTTCAGATGTTTAAGCAAGGATCCACAGAAAAGGCCAACTGCACGGGAGCTATTGTTTCACCCGTTGTTGTTTGAAGTTCACTCATTAAAGCTTTTAGCAGCCCATTGCCTAGTCAACACTTCAGGTAATTATTTTCCATTTTTTTAAATTGTTGTATAAAAAATAAGGAAATCATACAAAACTTTCACGCCGTGGAAGATCAGACTGGCAACATTTGAAACATTCCTCGTTTGGCAGCACTGATTTTAACATCTCTTACGCGATGTGGAGCAACAACTCCATTCGCTTGTCTCATTTCCTATGCATCAATCTTCTCGACCCCACACGGCCTTTTTTACGGTGTTTAAATTGTAAATTTCTTCCGGTTCTTGCATATTCATTTAATAATCTTTTATAAGCGTACGCAGTGAACCTATAATGCCATAGAATGGTCAATATTAATATTTTAATTTTGCTGAAAACCTACTGTTGAAATTCAATATTCATAACAAAAATATTGATAAAAAGAAGAAAAAAACTTTCATAAAAAAGGTTTGAACCATTATTTTAAAAAAAAGATTATTAATGGCATAATTGGCCCTAAAATTTATGAAAAATACCACAAAATATGTCTGATTTGAAATGATTGTATTTCTTTTCAAAAATCAATAATTTAAGTTTTTGCTTAGATTGTTTTTTTATTTTAATCTAGTGTCATAAAATTTTTAGAACAAATTGTACTATAAATATTTTATCTTTATATGAGTGCCAATGTACCTAAGTTTAGTTTAAATTTCAAGAGACTTTATCTGCCGATCGAAAAGTTATAATATTTTAGTTATATTATAAAACTTTCAAGTATATTTTTTATCAGAAATACCTTAGAAAATAATTGTTTATATCGAATTTGATTTTTTTTAATGGATCAATTTTGAAAGAACTGCGTTTTAAAATGGAAAAATGAATGATTTCATTACTTTTTATCAGACTACAGCCTTAAATTTATTTCTAAAAACATTTATTTTAAGTAGTACATATTTTTCAATGAGATTTCATACTGCTCATACATTCTATTTATAAATTCAAAACAAAATGTTTTTTAAGTTTCATATATTCACGATATTTTATATAACTATTGTGGAGCGAGACGTTGTATCTTTTTTATCATAATTCTATATGAAATACTAAATAAGTATGAAATACATGTTTTTCATGACAGATTTATAATAACTTAGAAAACAGGACAAATTTTAAGCTAAAATTAGGTTCATTCGGAATAGGGAAATACCACTTTTTTTTACAATTTTTAATTAATAAGGGTCTATAAAATACTACTGTTGAGTAACAATTTTTTTTTTTTTTTACCGTTTTAGTAGTAGAAAAAAAATAGTTTTTAAATTTATAATTGTAATTCCCACATAAATGGTTTGCATTAGCCACGCCCCTAATATGTCACGGTTCGTGTAAATTTTGAACTTTGTGACAGTTTAATTTTAAAAAGTACATCGTCACAAATCTTGACATCACAATTATCAAGGACAAACATGTTGCGTTTTTGTAGAAACAGATTTTTAGTATTTTTAAGATAAGTTATGTATGAAAAAAATTCTCTACAATATCCATTGGTTTTGAAAATACAATTAATTTTTCTAAATCCATTTCATATATTTTTATCGGTATTCGTAGTATGTGATATTTCCCTATTATGTGTTTTGAGAAATCGAGGTATGAATTTTACAAAAAAAATTATAGGTATCATTAACCTAGCCGGACCAAAGGGGGGGATTCGAATTCATATATGTGTGTTTCAGCTGCATGTGAGGGGTTAAATGGCTACTAAAATTTAAAAAATATATATTTTCCAGCTAACATTTCTGAAACAATAACGGACGAGGTTGTGGGAGGAGAGGGTCGGCCACTCGCGGTGACGTGTATGGAGGGAGAAATTAAGGAGTTCACAGCGCAGGACCTGCCCCAACTTCAGCAGGCAGAGAAGTTGGAGAAGTTCGTAGAGGATGTCAAGTAAGATTATTACAAATCAATTTACTAGCAATGTTATGTTATTTAAAAAATATTTTATGTCAACCTTGCTGGAAGTTCACTCGGGACCTTGTACATAGTAGATAAATGTGCTAACTACTTTACTTTAAGACTTTTTAATGATTTAAAAAGAATTTTAATCCTGTAGAACATTAAGAGAAAGGGCAGAGGATTATCCCGAGTATACACTTCAATTCAAGGGCTTAGATAATGTCTAACTATATATTCTATCAAAGGTGGTATGTGCACAAGTCAATCAATCAATCGTATCAATCTAAAGATTATACGTATATTTTATTCAATACTAGGATTAAAAATTCTAACGGGGTCGTCTGTAGCGGACTACCTTTTTATCTTGTCAGCTCACGTATGCGCTAATCATCACTAAGCATATTTTGTTTTACTTTAAATTTGTTTAAAACATAGTAGATTTGGTGATACCGTTGCATCGGTGAGTTAAACTTTGCTTCGTAGTAGTCTGTCATTCGTTAGTGGGAGAAGAAAAAAATTATAATTGATGCAATGCCGGTTCATGTGCAGATTTTTCACTTGTAAGCTCACTTTGAACATGCATACTGACAGAACATTGGTAAGAATTTTTAGCCAGAATTGAAAAATTTAGTTATGTACAATGTTGTACAGAACAAATAACAAATGAAAGCCATAGTGGATTTGGCATTCTGATGTGCGGGCTGTCATTGCACATAATAATGCACACGGCGGCCTCCGTGGTGTAGTGGTCAAGACGCTAGACTCACGCACGGAAGGTTCCAGGTTCGATTCCCGGTGAGAACACAAAAATTAAAAATGTGATTTTTCTCAACCCTGGGTGCTCTGTGATGTAATTCACCACTGTAATTAGGCCTCCTGGCCTGTTGTGGTGCAAAAAAAAAAATGTAAACAAATATTGCTTGTTTACACTATATTAGATTTATTATAATATAATAAGTAATAATAATACTAAACCTAATAGAGCCGGACCTATTAAAGGTTCTGTTGGCACCTCAGAGTAATAATTCGCTAGAGAAAGCCCTTTAGCTCTACTGCATAGAACAAAAGCCTTCAAAAATTTTGGTTCGGTTTTTAGTTTAATAACAAACCTGTAACGGATGGTTTTGGTTTGCGCCTGCAATTCTCGACCTGAGCACATATGGCCCGTTGTATTGCCGCAAACTGTAGCTAACTTCGTGGTTGATAATTACTGAATGGTTTTTGTCCGTATGGTTCTTTTAGCCAGTGGCGTATTATTACTCTAAGGTTGAAACAAAGAACCAGACACTCGCTAACAATGAAGGGGAGAATAATATGGTTGTACATATTAATTTCCAAACATGTTTATGTTAGATCCGTGCTAAATCCTGGTACAGTGGATGTTCACAAAATGTATAGAAATGCACTATCAGTATTTTCAGTCAGGACCCACCTGTGCATACTATACTATTTTTTATTAGATGAACAAACAAAAGAAAAAGCTTATTGTGTTTTACAATTTACAATGGATGTCCATTTATTTTGCTTGTATAATGATGCTCGAAACATACTTACTTTTGTAAATTGTAAATTACGAAAAAGGTGGACATAAATTAATATCATAAATTTACCTTAGACATTTTCTATATGGACAGGGGGTTCCAGGTATGATTCCTGATAATATCACAGTAATTGAATGTATGTTTTTCATGCCCGGGTGTTATGTGCTATAAAATTTTGCAGTGCAAAAAAAAAATAAATGAGACGAAACAAAAATTAATTTGATGACAATTTTAGGTATGGAATATACCCCCTGACAGCGTACGGACGCGGCTCTAGGGGTGGAGGAGCTACACGGGCCGCCTCTCCTCCCGAGGCTACGGAGTCGGTGAAGTCAGTGACCCCTGAACCCCTAGACGTGGAGACCAGGAGGGTGGTGCACATGATGTGCAACGTCCGTGCCAAGGATCCCGGCCTCACCCCCGAACTCATGGTGAGAGTTATAACAACATACATTGTAATGAGTGATTCGTACTGCTTAGAATGTCTCAATGTGGCCTTAAAAGGCCGCTCAGAATGCGATAGTTTCCCATGCCAGAAGATGTCGCAAAAGCTATAAAATCGATCACTGGTTATTCCAAATTTGTGGATTGAAATATCATCATCATCATAAGCTTGACAGCCCTAGGGGGGTCTTGGCTGTATCCCGGAGTATCCTCCATTATTGTCGGTCTGCTGCTTTTCCTCTCCATTTCCCCACTTCCAATATTGTACCCGCACTGATGCAGTCCATCCATAGCATTTTTGGCCTTCCTGGTCTTCGTCGTCCTTGTGGCATGGAGAGAGTCAGGCGTTTTATGGGTTCGTCTCTGTCCATACTAATTATATGGCCAGCCCATCCCAAGCGCCCCTCCTTGATGGAACTGATCACATCGGGCGCTCCGTTGATGTCATGTAGCTCCTTATTGTAGCGACGACGCCGATGGTTGTTTTCTTGCGCAGGGCCATAGACAACTCTGAGGATCCTTCTCTCAAATACTACAATGGTTTTCTCAATTTTTCGGCATAGTCCAGGTTTCGGAGGCATATATCAGGATTGGTTTGATCAACTTCCACAAGAATTTTCATTAGCAAACTTGAATGTTATAGAAGCTAGAATTGTATGTTAAATTGGAAACGGCATTACGGTAATAATTGTATTGTAGTAAAACATTGTCTTCACTAAGGCACCTTCCACATACCACCTCAGGTTATATTTGTTTTACGATATTTCCTGAATTTCTGTAGCTCTCTGGCAGCCTATTATACTCGCAAAAAGCAATATGTAAAGCAGAGATATAAAACCATAATAATATACATATTTAAAGCTGGATTTATTAAAAATCAAAACTAAGTGCAACTCATGTTTTCTCTGTTATTTGTTTACTTACAAAAATGTTTTTTTTTTGCAATACAGATGACAATTTTGCTGCGGATGGATGACAAAATGAACAGGCAACTGACTTGTCTGGTTTCCAATTCAGATTCTGCTGCTATGCTTGCCCAAGAGCTCGTGCATCTCGGTTTTATCCATGAGGTTGATATTTTAACATTTGTTTCTTTCTCATTGTTTATGTAGAATAACTTCTTTCACATAACGAAATACCTTCTTTTCCTTTTTTGGTTGTGATCTGTGGATCGGTGGTCCGAAACCCCACTCTACCCCAACTTAATTTCCATTTTCTAATAGTGAGATATTTACAACTCGTTGACGATGGCCCCAAAATTGAAATATTTGGGTAAATTATAAAAATGCAAATATTTATTTTTAAAAAATGTGTTTTCAATGTTTTAGCACTAACTTAATGAAATGGCATTAAGTAATAAAACAAAATAATACAAGTGTATCATTACTACTTTTGAAACATTATATCTTGTATGTATTGTTATGTCAACATAATGTTCAAATTTTTTTATGAATGTCCTTAAAAGGTGAAATAATTATGACAATTCAATAAGTAATACTAAGATACAAATCAATCTTTCAAATTAATTAAAGTTCATCAATTTTATAAAATTTCTGTCCTCGATGCTGTGCCATGATGAAAAATATGTCAAATAAAATTCCAGACGGACCGAGAAAAAATAGCCCGTCTAATAGAAGATACATTGCGGAGCTCCTTCGGCTCCCTGCTGGGCAGCGGCGGGGGGGGAGTAGGGGTGCCCCCTCCCGCCTGCTACCCCCTGCCCGCCAGCTAGCTCCCCCTGCTTACTCTCCATCGCCGCCACACCCAAACTATTATCCTTCGCTTCTAAGGTGATATATACATATTATAAATAACTAATATAATTACCAATTACTTTAATGTTAACGCTAAGACAAAAGAGCGCGGTGCGCTTTCGTTCGAGAATTTATCGAGTCTAAATTTTTGTAACGTAAAATAGAAAAGAAATTGTGATCATTAAGAAATTATTACTCTAATACGAGAAACGCTTTACGACTTGCGTTGGCCCCCTTTTAAACCAAATAAATATAATAGGGAATTTGTGATTGTATCAGATTAATTTAGTGTTAGTCGGTCGAGCGAACGAATAAATTGCGAATCATTCCTTACAGGCGGTAAACTAGCACATTTATAGTGAGTACTTCCCAATAGTGCGTATGCCTGCCGCCCGCCTGGACACGGTCCCAGGAACAGGTACGGTTTACTCGCAGTGCCTACCCACAGGAGGTACGCAGAGTGTAGAACAACCTCGGTGCTTCGTTCTAGCTGCTGATATTCTAGGTTATCTAGTTAAAACGTTATTTTATCCATATTTATGTCCGTCAAAAGCTGGATCTATTTGCATTTCATTTTGAGGAAATAGTCAACGTTATTAAGTTATTATTTATACATTTTTATAGAATTGAGATTAAGATAGTTTATATTATATAGTGGAAGTAAATGGATAGCTTTAATACGCTCTCCTGAATACCGTATTTATACCGCTTCAACCTACCATGTTCAATGTATACAGTGTTTTATAATATACAGTAGACTCTCCATTTACTGAGACGGTTGGTGAAGAAATAACACAGATAAACGTATTTATTGACTCATCTAAATTGCTTAAACGTGCTCTATAATATCGTCTGTCTTCAGGACAAAGGCTTCAAACCACAGTTATGGAAAAAGCATAAAAAAAGTAAATGTGTTTATTTATTAAAAAATTTATTGCATCTATATACATATGTATTTAATATCAGGGAATTTGTACAAAACTTGTGCATTTGAAAATTAATATGAAGTGTCCTCTGGTTAGATTAGTCTTTCTAACATGGCTCAGCCTGTTCTAAGATGGAGAATTTTTAATCTTAGTTTTAATCAATTAGCTATGTCTTATACATATTTTAGCAAAAGTATTAAAACCGTTAACACCTATTGGCACAATACTTTTTCCAGAATGTGTATAAGACCCGTTATTAAAAACACATTAAAACTAATAAAACAACTATGGCCCAAATTGTGGTTTGAAGCCTTTGTTCTAAACACAGTTGATATGGTTTTATATTTATAATATATTTACGTTCAAAGAAAAAAAACTCACTTTATCTTCTGTGAATGCTCTAAAGTTGCAGTGTTCACAAGTCTCCCTTTTATGATTATTTTTTTACCCCATATTTTTTACTTTAAGTCAAACTCACTTTATCTTCTGTGAATGCTCTAAAGTTGCAGTGTTCACAAGTCTCTCTTTTATGATTATTTTTTTACCCCATATTTTTGACTTTAAGTCCATACCAATATTTTTTTTTAATGTTTCTTTTTATTTTATTGATGTAAATGGAAAGTTTGCTACATACACGTATTACATTTTATTTCATCTCAAATTTGTTGTTTTCTTCCAACATCTAAATATTGAAAATGATTGTTATTGCTTACTGAATGTATTGTGTTTAGATTGTTGCTATTTTATATCACTGTCAATAATTGGTTATCTTATTCATCGAGTCATGAAAGCTTTTGTAAACCTCGCTGTTATTATATTATATGTGGTAGTTGAATTATTAAATGTATATTTTGTGTGTTTCAGTTATGTAAAAAATATTTTTATTGTTTGGTTTCCAAAATATAGTACTTTATTCATCCAGTAATTTATTACGCTAAATTATATTTGGTTTGTATAATTAACAAAGGAATGTACTGATGATCGTTTTTAAAGGTCGCCATAATTTATTTGAAAATGAACAATAAATTTAAATCTATTTTATTTTCGATACTTTGTAAAAAATTGTAGATTCAAATTAATTTTTATTCTGATTTTAGTACTGCCATAGGTTATGAAATTGTGTAGAAATTTGTAATACCTAAATTAAAGATGTTTGTATTAGTCGGGGGAATTATTAAACCAAATATTTAAATCTGAGACTGAAATTGGATGGGTTAAATTAGGGTGAATAATCAGTAGATATAAATACAAGTGTTTGTTAATGAGTATTGTAAGGTTCAATCAAGACTGGTATCGAGATAAGTTATTAGAGAATTGTTAAGGATTTAATGGCTGTCAAATTAATATCGGAATGTGTCTCTATGCACATTGGAAGGTCACAAAATTGTTGGTGTTTGAAGAGTATTTTAAAATCTGATATTTGGTGCAAGGTACTGTATTTGGAATAAATAAACTGTATGCATTTTGGTTAGATCCACACTAGCCCAGCTTTTAAGACGTAAATCTTATTTTGAATATTACAGAAAAAAACAAAAAAGTATTTTGAGAAAAATATTTTTTAAAAAACAAATGCTATTGTTCGAGATTGTGTACATATTACAAACAATTGCGCTCTCACCACAATAGCATATAATTTTATTTTTGTTTAAGCGATGTTTTAAAAAAAAGGATTTCTGCCATTTATATACATACTGTGTTGATTAAAATATTTTTTAATTAAATAACAAATAACTGTGTAAAAATTATGCCATCTTTTGAGTCTGTGGTAACATTTCGATGAATTTCCAAATTAGTTTAATTCTGAGAAATCCAGCATGATGTTTCGAATAATATTCCTCTGTTTTGTTTTTTTCACAAACACAGTTACCATTGAATGTGAGCTTGAACTTGTTAATTTATTTTTGTTTACTTTTGATGGACTAAACATGTTGTATTTTTATACAGGTGCTCTGTTTTAAATTAAATTGGTTGTATAAAGTAACAAAACCAAAGTTCAACTTAAAAATAACAAATATAAGTATGGTTGCCCAGTTATGACTTCGTTTGAAAACCTAAGATTAATAATTTTGTATGAAAAAAATATTTTGATATAATACAATGTGAATGTTTATATCTAGAGATGCATTATCCGATATATTTTTTTTATTTGTTACCTCACGGTGATCTCCCAAACACTTATTCAACTAATAATATTTATCTTGCATGGCACAGAGCTAATAATGATTTAAATCTGGTCACGCATTTCATAATTCTTTACAGGACACATTTCAAAACTATATTGCAATAAGTAATAATTTAACCAGCTGACTTTTAAACAATTAAAAAATTTTGCTTACCACAGAATTAAAAAAATCATTACGTTCCGTTTTATAATTGTCACGCTGTTGTAAACAATAATATTTATATGTATTTCCTTTGGAAATACCCATGTATTTATGAGTATTTAACCAATCAACACTATCGAATGTAGATTCAATAATATTGTTATTAATTTTCATTAATTCTGAATAAAGATTTTTACATTTATTTATCTTCATCGGTACCAAATATGTCTGGGCATTTAATATCTGACTTCAGATTATGATATTCTTTATGGATTTGTATATAATGACTTGTATGTATTATAAAAGGTTAGCTATGCTCCATTGAAATACACGATTTAATTACTTATCGAACGAGTGTATGAAATATTATTATTTTTGTTAACGTTCGCCAAATATTTGATGAACTAAAAATTCCATTTTAAATTTGATATTGATTTCCAGAAGTGGTAATCTCTTCTAGTCTATTATTTGTGTACTCTTCCATTATTGGGATAGGAATACATTTTATGTGAAAGGTTACTTTTTTTATGTTATTAATTAATTTATTGGTTTGAATCTTATGACTTTCTATATGTGTAAAAAGTAATGGTTTCTTTCTTCCGTAGCCAAAGCTTCGAATATAATATATGTATGTACATGCCCTTGTCGAGAACCTCCTTTATGCCATAATAATTAAGTCTGTGAAACGTGCTATCGGGAAATCAACTCTTTACTTCGCCAACCATTCATTTTTGTAACTGAAATATTGCTTGTCAATGTATCCAGTAATATGTTAGTCCCATTGACCTGCTAAACTAGCGTTGACTCTCATTGCGTTAGTTAACCCAAACTGCATGATATCCATCATTGGTTATGTACTGGAATGCATATTTTTAAAATTATGTTATAAAATGTAAGATATATTATGCTCAATACAGTCGTTTATTTTTTTTTATAAATCGATTTGCATATAACTTCCTTCTGGCTTATTTTGTTAAAAAATATGAAATAATCAATAAACCACTGTAAAACCATAAAACCGTTCTTTTACTTTACATTAATCTATTATATCACTTTTATTACATTTGACTGAGATTGAGATTGGTTTGTATCTCCCTTTCAATTCATAAAAAATGTCATTTAACCGGCCATACGATGTGTAGTTCTTGTTCAAGGTACTCTCAGTAGGGTTGTTCTCCATCGTTCATATCCCATACTGTTTCTTACATAATAGGATGTAGGAGATTCTCATGGCGTTAAATGTGGCCGGATAACTAATATAACATATCATCGTTGCGCCGGCAATATCTGTTAAGTGGTTTTTTATTTGAAGTATTTTTATGTCTCATTAAGATTAAACAATTTTGTTTCAACAAAATATAGTTAAATATTTAGTCAAAATAAAATTACATATTTTTCTTTTTTGTCACCAATAAAAAAGTATTTAAAAATAACATCCATCATTAAAAGATACATTGTTTAAATTATGCGCTTTAAAAAATTAAAAATGTTACTTAACAGATATTGCTGGCGCAACGACGATATACAAATTGATTTTAATCATTACTGCATTACAGTCTGCAGTTTTAATGCATTGATTTTTTTAAAACAACCTGACCTTTGAACTTATTTGAGTACAATATCATTCATAACAAATATATCTGGTAAGTTATGTTCTGTTTTAACCAAATATTTATTTTCTTTTCTTTTCTTTCTATTTGCAATAACCAACTCTTCACAAATATTAACTATACAGCTTTGCTGCCGCCGTTTTCCTGTAGATGGCTTTAGTGGTAAGTAGTTGTTGAAATAAATAGGTTATATCTGTCATGCAATAAACTTTGACATTTGTCAACATAATCTCATAGAAATATTAGTCGATTTGTGTCTGCATCATAAAGTTATCGTCGATTGAAAATTTACAAGCCAAATTCTTGTCGTTTTCAACGTCTCAAGAATGGTGATTTTCACGCCGAAGACAGCCATAGCGGTGGATGAGATAAGATTTTAGAAGATACGCAATTGGAAGAACCCATGTCAAAGTCAAGAAGAACTTGCACGATCATTGGAAGTGACTCAATAAGCAATTTCAAAATGCCTCAAAACCATGAGAATGATTCAGAAGCAAGGAAATTGGGTGCCGTTCGTCCTGAAACCAAGGGGTGTTGAACGGCGTTTGTTTGCTTGTGAACAGTTGCATGTAAGGCAAAGGAGGAAGGGATTTCTGTATTGCATTGAGATTGGGGACATTATGAGCTGTTAAAACCGAGTGAAACAATCACAAGTGATCGTTATCTAATGTGATTAATGCTTGAATGAACAACCTCGCTCAACGATGTTCTATATTCCATCATAATATTGAGAAATTTAGCTCATGACTTTTTTATAATGTTCAATCAATTACTCTTCAAAACTATCACCTTCTTATCTTTATAGTATTCAATACTGCATTAGTATTTTAATTGCAGCTTATTTTTATCATTTTATACAGGCAAGATAATCAGACATAAGCTTCAGATGTAAGTCTAAAGAAACCATGAAATATTGTGATGATAAAAAACCTTATACATATTTTTAAAACGCCCTTCATCTTCCTTCCAACTAAGCACTCTACAGAATAATATAAACCCCTCATTCTGGGACATGAAGATAAATATTTTTTGGTGTGAACATAGTGGTGGAACAAAAATAGAAGATACATAATTATAACTGATTGAATAAGTTTTTGAAAAGCCAATTTATGAGCTTGTAAATTTTACATATCAATTTAAATATTAACCTTTACGCAATCCATTAGAATATTCAGAAAAATGTAAATAAGACTGACTTTAATTTAAAACTTGATGGACAAATAAATAATCAAATATATACCATAATTCTAACTATTATGTTTCTCTCCCCCATACAGTTAATTCTCAATATTTTATAATTTAATTTTTTGTACAAAATTAGTTAATTTTTAAACCGGTAACTAATTATACTGAAGATGACAATAAATCTGTCAATACGTAACAAAACAAATCTAATATAAAATTATTTAGTCAGTATACCAACAGGTAAACACAATAAATCAATAATTTAGAGCTGTAAACAAAAGGTAAATAATAAAAACAATATACAACTAATTTACTTTTATTTGAATGAATATAAATATACCTACATATAGCGTTTTAACATACCTATTAAAAAAAATAATTATATTTGAGGCAATTGTAGCTGATTTTTATATGCCTCATAGTTGTAAAATGCTGGTAAACTTTTAGGAATGGGTCCAATAATGAGTAATCCATTGGTAGTTGAAGGAGTTGACTGCGGTATAGGAATGTAGGAATCAAACATTTGCTTATCCATTTTTTTTAAATGATTCCAGCTCACCAGTTGTTCACTCATTATTCGGCCATCATCTTCAACAGAATAATGTCTTTGATACATGGCTGGTAAATAATTAGGATTTTGATTATCACGCTTTATTGTTTGACCTAAGTAATTATTACTGTACCTATTGTAAATTGTTTCCGCATCTCTTTCTAATTTGTTACTTTCATACTTATATCTCTTACCCTGTTTGTTTATAACTTTCCAATGTTTACTTTTCAGTACTTGTTTATTCTGAGAGTGTTTTTGTGTTTCAACGATTTGAGTTTTTAAATTGTCATCATTCTTAGCTTTACTGCTATATGGATTTATCCAATAATAGTGGAGTTTAGATTCTGAAGGAACGATTGCATCTTCTAGAGTAAAAGGTATCATGTCAACATGAAAATCTCTAATATTATCTTTTCTACTGATTACACCAATATTTGCTTTATTATGTTTTATTTCAATTTCCGCTTCTTTTTTTACTTTCTTATTTTCAACTTGAATTTCGGATTGGCTATGTTCTGAATCTTGGAAGTGCATTGTATCACGGTTCTTGATAATATCTGTTTCATTATTGATGTATACTTTATCTTGGGAATCTTCTGTAGTATGGTTCTTGGTAATATATATTTCATAGTCATTATTTTCTATATTTCGGGAATCTACCATAGTTTGGTTCTTGTCAACATCTGTTTCATGATTCTTATGTTCTGTAATATTTAGGGAATCTACCAAAATTTGGTTCTTATTAAAATCTGTCTCATGATCCATATGTAGTATATTTGGGGAATCTACCATAGTTTCGTTCTTGTTAAGATTTGTTTCATGATCATTATGTTCAACATCTCTAGAAATGGCTGTAGTTTGGTTCTTTATATCTGTTTCGCGTTTGTTATGTTCTGCATATTGGGAATGTATCGTAGCTCCATTCTTGATTATATCCATTTCAATTTGGGAAATAGCGGAAGATTTATTTTTTAATGTATTTATAATTATGTTTGTTTTATTTAAAGATAAATTATTAAGACTTGTAATCTTATCAACTTCTCTAAGGATCTTTTTAAGAGGTTTAATTCTTACGCGTTTATTTTTTCTGTATCTTAAATTGCTTAGACTTGAAAGACGTCTTTGAAGATTTGTTTTTTTCAAGTCTTTTGTTTTGTTTTGAGATGTAGTTAATTCTGACTGTACTGTACTATTATTATTACTCAGCCCGTTTTCTTTTAATTCTTCTTGATTTACGGAATTGAAATTGAAATGACTATCATAGACACCACCGACCTTTTCTTCTTGTGGACTAGCGTAAACCAAGAATATGTCCTGTCCATAATCATCTTTTGTATTTAGTTTTCGTTCGATCCTTTCTTGTGTTTTGTTATTTTTTTTCGGATAAATATAAGTGACATTTGTATTTTCTTTTGAAATTGATGAATTTAGAAATTCTGCTGTCGTGTTGATATTACCGGAAAAATGGCTGTTGCTATGGTTTTGTGTAGTTATTTTGTTATTTTGAATTGTCACTAATTCTATTCCGTACACCAGACATGGTATGTATAAATATTGGATCAGTTTGAATCTGTAACAATAAGTGCATAGTATTATATTATATTCATTTTAAGTTTAATTATATGATTAACTGAAAGGTTTCATATCATAAGTTATCATCATCATCACCATCACTCCATGTCCGCTCCTTGTTGGAGCATATGGTGTCCACAAAAGGCCTCCATGCAATCTCTATCAGCTGCCAGCTCCTGTGCGTCCTCCCAAGTCAGGTTTGCGTCCCATAGTTCTGACATAAACTGCCAACGATGCCTTGTAAAGTAGGCAAGGGTAGTTAAGGCTCTCAGGAGGCATCCATAACAGACATAGAGTAAAAGATTTTAAAATAGGTACGAAGTACTGTTTATTTGTACCAGGGTTGCATTCAACGAGCATGCATATGGTACCAAAAATTGAAGGGTACAGTACATTAAAAAGTTTGTATTTTAATGTTAACAACCAACATTCGTTTTTAATGGATCCCAATCAGGTTCTTTCCATAAATTTCTCTAAATTTCGACCCATTTATTTCTTTTCACTGGATTTTTAGGAACGAAAAGGCAATATTAACTCACGTTTATTATATTTTTTAAATGTATACCTATCAGTGCACCACTGAACGAAAAGCTTCGCAATTGTAGTTTGACGTTTACAATAAAATACTAATGAACAAATATTTACCAATGAAAAGTTTCACAATTTTTTTTTTACAATGTTTATCCAAAAGCTTTTTACATGCTTTTATGACAAAAGTAGGCATGTTTGTTTCGATGCTAAACGTCACGCCTAGCTGGCGGTCGAAGAACAACTAAATCGGCGTTGGGCATGAGTTAAGTGTCATAATTTTTGAGGGCTCAGGGCATGGCTATGTATTAATATGTCAATGTTTTCAAATGTCAAATGTGATTATCGTGATCATAATGCAACAATTACGTAGGATTACTGGCAAATTAATAGTGAATTATTCAATAAGTTATAAGCGAAAAATATATTGTATAAGTTATAAGTGAAATACTCCTATAAAATAGATGTGGAATTATGTATGAAAGTAAAATCTTATAACCTAACACTGTCACAGTGAAATAAATGTTTGTAAGTCGGTCGGCCTCGCGGTGTAGTGGTCAGCGCGTTTGCCTACCATGCGAGAGGTCTCGGGTTCGATTCCCGACAAGGTTGAAATGAAATATCTATTATAGTAAGACTGATCATCTTACCTTCATGTAACAAAAATGATCAAGATATGCTGCAATTGGTGTACCAATGCATTGCCCTATGCACCATAAGGTGCGGAAAGGGAATGATGATGAAATCGGATCGCATTTTGGCGTTGTTAATGTTTTAATTGAACAGTGTGGATAGAAAATGAAATATTCATAAATTAATATTAAATTTCTTTTTATTGTTGAAATCGTAAATCGAAAAACTCGTACAAAGTGTGTTAAACAGAAATGTATGGAACGCGGGCGGCACATCTTACTTCCCCCTTCGCACTCCTGGTTAAACCCCTGCAGAAGCAAGCAATCATTTGGTTTTACTTAATTTAAAAAAAAAAATGTTTTTGACCAAATTTTTTTTTTTCTTAAATAAATATTTGCGTTCTTATGATTTACCCAAATATTTAATTTTGAGGGCCATTTTCAACGAGTTGTAAATAACTCACTATTAGAAAATGGAATCAAGTTGGGGTAGAGTGGGATTCGAACCACAGACCTTTGGTCCGTGAGTCCGAGACACTAGCCACAGGACCACAACCCGATTTTAATATGTCAATATGTCTTCTTGCCATACCGATCATCGTGGTTCTGGATGTGACAAGGTTTAAAAAACATACTGTATATCTAAATTATTTGCAACAGAGGGAAAACATCTTTGAAAAGGAAATATGGAAGTCTAGGTGTTTACAGGTCTTGTGGCCTGTCATTGGCTGATTTATGTGGCCACTTCACAACTGTGTAACATTCACCATTCTGCCTATGTTTAAATATCACATTTCTCCAACTCTTCTATCTGTTGATTTTTGTGAAGTATGTTTATTTTTTAAATACCTTATTTGCCCCACAAACAATCAAATGCCGACCTTTTTAAATATTTCGCCCCCTGTCTCTTCAAGATTTTACTTATTCACAAACGAAAGTAGATTTTATTCTATATGAATAATTTTAAAATAAAAAAACATTACAAATAAATAAGTTAACCAATTAACTGATTTCTAACATTGGAATATGGAATCTGTTCACTTTTAAGATTCAAGTTCTGTTTGCTTGTTTATTAAATGTACTAATTTAATAAACAAGCAAACTACTGTTTTATTATATAAATAAAACACGAGTGATACTTTAATCCACAAATTTGGAATATCCAGTGACCGGTTTCATCGCTTTCGCGACATCTTCGAGACTGGTATCTTTATTAAAAAGTTAAATGTATTTATACAGAACAGAGGTAAGGATACATAATTCAAAGTTATATGTAAGTAAATTAAATAAAGTTATTTTTATCTTAAGGATCATTATCAACTAATTTTCTATGGGTTAACTAATGAATTGACATAATGCTATTTTAATGAGTTTAAGTATTTTTTTTTTTTTTTAATTTATTTATTTTTTATTTTTCCGAAACCGGTCACTGGATATTCCAAATTTGTGGATTAAAGTATCACTCGTGTTTTATTTATATAATAAATTACAATGAACTTCCATCAAGAATTTTCACTTACAAACTTAAATGTTTTAAACTACTGTTTATAAATATTTAATTAAAGCATATTATATCTGTACCTCGGAGGCAGACGGATGCAAATCCAGAATTTGATGAAATGACATTTTGATTTTCGTATCCAGTTTATGATAATGTCCACTGATTTTGAAGAAATGTAAGTCTTATAATTAAAGAACCAATGTATTAGCTGTGTGGATTTAAATATAAATATGTATTATTTTATCTATATTTTTTTAGACACCATAAGTATATATTAAATCATGTAAATGAATGCCTCGACACGGGTTGTGCCCAGTGAGGTATTCATATAAAAAAATAAGTGTTATGTAAAACGTGAAATAAAATAATAAATTAAGATACTGAAAATATAAATTAATGCTACAAATCATTAATAATCACTTAGAGAAAGTAGATTCTTTAGGCTTTTGTCGAACATTTGACGTTTGGATTTGACAGATATTATGTAATAACATAAAAACAAATATTAAGATATGCTGCGGTAGTGCCCTATGTATCATTAAGTGCGGAAAGGAAATAATGATGATGCTGATGATGCCTAAATTTATGTATACAATACATAAATGGAAAAATCTTATTTGTTTTTTGTAAATGATCATAATTCTTGAGAAAAAATAAAAAAACTCAACTAAAAATTCAACTTTATATTTTTTTTAAATGAGCTTACCCACTAATCGTTTTCATTTTCACGAATATTAAATTAAAAACACTTCATTTCGGAGCAAATGCTTAATTACAAATGGTTTATGGGTAAGTTGGAATCTAGTTAAAATCATGAAGATCTGTAATGTAGCAATATATTATTAATTACCATACCCCCTAACCAGGATGTAATGTTCTGCACATTGAGAAATTGCCCACATTCTATAGACCATGCTTGGTTTCAAAATGATAATTGTGAAAGTTTCAGTTAATTTCATAATCAGTAGACACTGCTTGTTTTGTGTCATAATTTGCAAAACCCTAGAACTATACAATAATCTTTTTTTTTATGAGCTTTGCATAAAAAATGACATTTTAAATCTTAAGAGATTATACTAAACTTATTGAAATGTAACCTAAAAAAAAAATAACCAAAGTCAATAAACAATTTAAGATTGTACATAAGACATTAGACATAAGGAGAACTATTAAAATAATTGTGAAGTTCAGACATAAATATTTTTTTGTGATAAATACTAATTTGATTTTTTAGATAACAAGTCGGCCTCGTGGTGTAATGGCCAGCTTGTTTGCCTACCACGCAAGAGGTCTCAGGTTCGATTCCCGACATGGTCGATATGAAATATTTATTTACAAGAGTGTTTATACACCGGAATATTTCATAGTCCCTGGACTGGTACCTGAAGCGTAAGACTGATCATCTTACCTTCATGTAACAAAAATGATCAAGATACGCTGCAATTGGTGTGCCAATGCAGTGCCCTATGCACCATTAAGTGTGGAAAGGGAATGATGATGAATATTTGTGACATATTGTTTTTAGCTTGATTAATATTAAGCTAATCTGAAATTTTATACTCACATAGGTGCTGTCTGTGACAATGCGCGCAAAATGTTAGGATTTGTTCTCCGAACAGCGAAGGTGTTCTTAGGCTTCTTTATAACTCATTGGTGCGAAGCCGACTTAAGTGTGGATCTCTGATCTGGGCGCCTTACAAGTTGAGCTGGGCTCCCTTCGGCAAATTAAAATACATACTTGGAATGAAGAGGTGCCTATAAGCTTGAAAGCTGTCTGTTTGACTTGGAAACTTTATCTCTCATTGTCAGCAGCTTACAAAAGTTAAAGTGCATTCAGCGAGCAATGGAAAGACAAATGTTGCATCACTCTGTGATTATAGGGAAAAAAGGAGATTAGATACCAAACAAAGGTTAGCAATATCACACAAAGAACAGTTAATCTAAAATGGCAGTGTGCGGGACACGTGGCGAGACAAGACAGTTTTAGATGGTCGCCTAGAATCCCGAAGTAAGGGCATTGGAACAGCAAAAAAGGCGTATGAAGACCACAAAAATAGTGTACAGATGACATTGTCAAGCCTACAGGCAGAAGAAGACAGAACATATTGGAAGAGTTTTGACGAGGCCTGTGTCCAGCAGTGGAACAAATATGGGTAGCGGAAAGTAATTAAGTAAGTATATTGTATGTTTGAATTGAATTCCATTTTATTCTGTTGGATATACACACTACACACATATATGCCCATTAGTTATTTATTATAAATAGAATTATGTATAAATCTGTCAGCCTCATGATGTAGTAGTCAGCGCGTTTGTCTGCCATGCAAGAGATCTCAGGTTTAATTCCTGACATGGTTGACATGAAATATTGATTAAAAAAGGTGTTCACTCAAATATTTCATAGTCCGGACTGGCACCTGAAGTGTAAGACCGACTGTCTTACCTATGAGTAACAAACATTATCGAGGTGCGATTGGTGTATCAACGCAGTGCCCTATGCACCATTAGGTGTGGAAAGGGAATGACGATGATAAATAAAACTTAAAAACAGTTTATTATTTTAAGGTAAACTTTTTCTCTGAAGAGCTTCAGAAATAGTTCTTAATAAAATTATTTTAATATTATTAATATTGATTTAGTAATTGCAAGTTGTGTGTGTGTGTTGCAACCAGTTGTCATTTTAGGGGGAGTACATTCTTAGAGGTGAGGGTCAGTGCTATGCAAGCTTCTGACGCCACTGCGACCTATGAAGATCTATTGTGACGAGGCGGTGTACATATTGGCTAACCAAATGACAAAATGTGTCTATATTGTAAAATGGCCAATCGTCAATTAGCCATATTGTTAACATTTGGCATTTTAATTTGGCCATCCGCATTCAGCCGCTTTGTAAGTTGGCGAAGATTTGAGATATTTTAGAGAGAGCATTAGGGTGATCAATATAATAATATTATTTACTATTTTTAAAAGGAAACACATTTATTTCGGAAATGATAATGCATACAGTTAGGTTTGTATTTCCTGCTAATTTTAATAAAACAATAATTGTTTTGTTTTTGTACTTATTTTGCTATATAAAATTAGGTTAGGTTAGTATGGGTTGGGTAAAAAATTTATTTGTATTACTTGACTTAATCCAACCAATCCTAATCACCTTGCTTCACACCTTACCTAACCCAACCTCACTTAAAAAAATAAATACAAAAATAGTTACAAAACAAATAAAAAAATAACATATCAAACTTTTGTTTGGTTGGTATTTCATGCACCGGGTATTTTTTTCTAAATAATATGGTAATACTCACTGGCTTTATTCATCCGGTCATATTTCTTCTCCCAGTAGTATTGAGTGGATGCCTGCTGCAACATGTACAAACATAAAATCAGCCCCTAGACAATATGATATATGCAATAATTGAACGTAGGCATAATAATAAATATGAACACAGGCATAATAGAGAAAAATATAACATGGCAATTTCTATTGGAAAAAAAAATGTATGACTTCCAAAATACCAATAATATATAACCTGACTGTGGAGAACTAACCCATAGATTAGGTCAGCACCTTCACATATTTAGGGATAGACCTGGTCGGAGGAGCTGATCTGTGTGAGGAAATACAAGCCCAAGTCAACCAGGCAGCTGCTGTCTCTGGTGCTCTAAAATCCACGATATGGAAAAATAAAGATATGGCAGTTAAGAGTAAGATGAGAATCTATAAAGCATGCATAAGACCAATAATGATATACGACATTGAAGCAAGGGCAGTCACAATCAGGACTAAATAAGTATTGAGGACTTCCGAGATGAAGACCCTGAGGATAATTGCAGGTAAATCTCTAAGAGATTGCATGTGAAACACCAGAATTAGAGAGATATGTGAGGCTGGTGACATTGCAAGATGGAGTAGACAGCAAAAGAGGGACTGGTACGGTCATGTCCAATGAGTGGAAACCACCATACTCTCTTATCTTGCACTGCATTATCGGCCTTACTGGTCTCTACCTCTTGGAAGGCCTCCCAAAAGATGGAAGGACAGCTAGAAATCCACCTAACAGGAAGAACGGCACTATGGAGAACAGAACACATAGATATATAGCAAGGAAGAAGAAGAAGATAATACAAAAAAATACAACCTAGAGTTTTAGCTAAATTTCATATTTGTCAATAATTTATTTGAAACAAAAAATAAAAGAAAGGACGGTCAATGCCTTTTCAGTCAAGAACTTTGATATTTGTGGTGTTCAAAAGTCAACATTTATTCATTCAGTCTTATTCACCAGTTAAAATATATTTTAATCAACTTCACGCATTGTACTGATTTAATTTAAATGTACTTAAGTTGAACTTTAGCAAGTATTAGTTCATTGTTTTCAAATTTTTGTTAATAATTAGACAGATTCTCAATATTTAAAATTATAAATATTAGTTTTTAAAATGCATATATATTTTTTTAAATAAAACTTGGGGAGGAAAAGAATATTGAAAAATCACATAAATATATTTAAATATGAAGGGTTTAATGTTTAGTTGTTTATATTTATTAATGTAAATTAACAATGTGATTAGACATGTTAGGAAAAGTGAGTTCTTTTTAAAAATATATTAAATAATAATAATATCTATGTTTATTAACAAAAATTACAATTTCTTTATCTACTACATATTTTAGGTAATATGAATATTTATACTTCTATTTGAATATTTTAATCTAAAATATTTTATTTCAATTTCTATGGGCACATGTGGATATTAAGACTACTATTATTACTATTATTAAAGACGGTTAGTAACTTGTCTTGAATTTTTTTGGTTCATTAAATTTATTAGAAATATTTTTAGAATCTGTTGAATACTTTAACAATGGAATATGTTCAAATTTGCAACAACATCATTTTCACCATTAGCTTTGCGCCTTTGCTAGTAGTTTATCGTGCCTACAGCTTTAAATATTAATTTACTAATATGGAGCACAACACAATTAAAGATATTCTTCCTGATTTTCCGTTAGGACCACTAACAGAATATCGAAACAAAGCTTCATTTCACTGGAGAAATATGAAATTAGCAATTGACAGCGAGTATATTATCAGATATAAAGTAAGTGCACCCGACCTTAAGTATAAAATAAAAATATAAAACCTTAACTCAAATACAAAATTATGGAATTGATGCATGATGTCGGAAAAATAAAGTTATTTTAATGCTAAGTATCTGAAATTAATTAGTGATAATAAAAAAAAAAATTAAAATGTTTAGATGGTGAAGTCAGCCTTCCCGGAATCCTTAACCTAGCCGGACTGAAGGGGGGGATTAGAATCCCCCATAGACCGATTTTAATTCAATAATTCGTGTAATATTAAAGCTAATTGCTATCATTTTTTGTAATCCTGAAAATAACAGAAAGAAGCATTTTCCTATTTTTGTTTTTAAATTTTAAAATCGTTTTATATTAAAACAAAAAAAATACGTAAATAATACAAGGGTCGATTTCACTTTATGTACATTAGCATTCAGTAAACGAACAAAAATTAACAAAATACACGAACGAGTAAAATATGTATACATGAAAACATGAATAAATTATTGCTAGATCATAAACATTTCCAAATTTTTATTTTCGTGACGCATATACAAGTAGGCGCTGGATTAATTGTTTGTTGCTGCTGTTTTTTTATTTTTATTGTATCTTCAAGAAAAAAGCTTTTAGCTAAAAAGCAGTAATTTCCACATTATGTGTTTATTTTTAACTTAACTATTTTATATTATTATTAGTGGAGTTAATTTTTTACATCTTTGTTTGTCAAAAAATTTGTATGTTCAAAAGAAAATGTGTACTGTAGGGAATTCACATTATGAATTTATTTTTTATTTTTTATAGGCAGTCCAAGTACTCATCACATTGTATTATTTATAGTTCTTTACAGCATTAGGGAAAAAATCCAGAAGATATTCATTAATAGAAGTAAAGGAGGGAGCGAATTAATGGGATATCTATGTTACTCGATAAGTAATACTTTTGGATTCTGAAGACCACTGGAATTCATAATAATTCCTAACCTAATTATAATGAAATATTATTATCTCTTGTATTTTAGCATAACATTTGGTCGTTATTGGAAAAACATGATGTCAACAATCAATTTGCAAACACATTGACATTGGATGACCAACGGCGTATTGCACAGAGACGAGTCCGTCTAATAAGCTCAAAAATGCATTTGAAATTCGATGAGGTGAAGTATTTTATATCATAAAAAAATAATATTATTTCGTGTTCATTTGAATGTCATCACAGTATCACTGAATAGTACACAGTATATTATACTCATATATTTTACATGATTTAAAAAATAAAAAGTTTTCATTAGAGATGGGCGTTTCGGTTATTTAAAAGGAGTAGCGGTAACAGTTACTGCTTCACAAATTAAACTGTTTTGTGACAGCAGTGTGGCAAAACTCGTGGCCACCCTCCTCCAGGATCCCACTTTTTTGTTTCGCTTTAGGAGTCACAGTAATTATCATGGAATAAAAATCTGATCTATCCTGGGGGGGGGTGGGGGTGGCCATAGTTTTGCCCATGATGCGTAAAACTGTTTTTTTTAGAAACAGTTTCACGAAGCAGTTTGATATATGAATTAATAATATCCTGATTAGTTTTTCTTTACAGTAACTGTTTTATTTTTTTGTAAAATTGTTTCAGCTGTTTTGGGAGAATGACTGTTATAAAATAACTTTATCATTCTTTCACCAGCTCTAGTTTTCATTGTTTGGATCATAAAATGCCTAAGAGTATTTTCAAAATGGTTCTACGTAATTAGTACATAATAGTAATAATGTATGTGGAAAATATATACAAGAATTGGCACCCTTTTTATATTGTTTACAAATTGTGAAAAAACCAACAATTATCGACATTTACTTGTTTATGTACCTATGAAATTTAAAAATTAATGTTATTTTTTTATAGTTTTATGATGTGCCTGAAGTTCACTCAGCTTGGATCGAAGCGATCAATTTATTTGATCTGAATGCAGCTGCTTGTTTTGGTTTAAGTCACAGACTGTTTGTATATGTTTTAAGATACATTGGAACAGATAGGCACAAGAAATATGCAACAGCTGCTGAAAATGATGAACTGGTTGGTTGCTTTGCCCTTACAGAGTTAGCACACGGGTCAAACACTAAAGGACTTCGAACTACAGCCACATTTGACCCCACCACGAGGGAATTTATTTTACATACACCTGATTTCAAAGCAGCCAAATTCTGGTCGGGATTACTAGGTAAGTTCTTTATTATTTCATTTTAAAATGTTAAGAAATACACGGAAGAGTAAGGTATTATAAACATACTTGATCAGTGATTTTTAACTTACGTAAACTTTATATGTTTCAAGATCCTGTATAAAATATATACATTCAAATTGTGTATTTATCATATATTTTTTAATTTAACTTACAAATATATTATTAATTCAAATTAAATCCAGCGTATCAAGCCACAGAATCAAAAAAATAATAATATGAAGATGCTGTGCATTTCAAAAGTAAAGTCACTTTAGATTTTCAAATGCACATTTTTGTTTGGAATTAATGGAATATTTGCTAATTGAATTATATTAAGGTATAATTTGCATATTTTGTTTAAAAAATAAATTATTGTGTACATGTTATTATTGTGTTTTTTACACTGTAAACGCAAGTTTCCCAGGACGGGCACTGTTTTAAATTTCTATATGGCAGTTTGTAAAACCTAACTAACCTCTGCATAATAAAAAACATACTTAAATGAATATAAATGTAATTGAAGCATTTTGAAAATAGGTAAAAGGGCTACACATGCACTTGTTTATGCAAATCTCATTACAAAAGAAGGCAAAAATGAAGGGATCCATCCATTTATTGTGCCAATACGTAGCACTCATACCCTGAAGGCTTTTCCTGGTGCGACAGTCGGTGACATGGGTGAAAAGATTGGTTTAAACGGTCTCGATAATGGGTATGTTTTATAATCTGTTTAAATATTTATTGAAGTGAATTTTATGATAATCTTATATGTAGTTTCGTTTTGTTTCAAAATTCAAACATACCCTTAGCAACTAAGCAAAGATTTAACTTACCATTTATCGTGGCACCATCCCCAGAAACTAGGTTTATGTAATTAGGTTATTGAAATTTATCAATCATTCTGTAAGTAGTTTTGAACCATTTTTAGAATAAATAAAAAGCATAAAATATTATTTACTTATCCCAAGTGGATTATAAAATTCTGTTGGAACTTCAAGACCTATCGAAGAAGACAATTATTAATACATTTATTATAATGATAATATATAACGTACATCAACGTATAAATTAATCAGTGTAAATTCACAGTTAGTGAAAAAAAAATGTTTCCATTTGATATTGTTTTGGTCCTCTATCTTTGGCGAAAAATTAGTAAATTCATTGGTAATATTATTATCAACTGGATTTTTGTACTTTTACAGGTTTCTGCTTCTAGAACATTATAGAATTCCAGCAGAAAATTTACTAAATAAACATGCAGACATTGATGAAAATGGAGATTATGTTTCTATGTTTGAAAATCCAAATTTCCGCTTTCTTTCTTCACTGTCAATTTTGTCTATGGGTCGCGTTCAACTAACTGGATCAAGTACTTGTGCATTGCAAAAGGCAATCACAATAGCTGTCCGATATTGCGCTATAAGGCGGCAATTTGGACCGAGTGATTCCCAAGAAGAATTTTCTATTTTGGAATATCAACAAATGGTAACTGTTTTTTTTTATTTATTAGGCAGGAGAATGAATCTCCATTGAGGGTTTCTTTCAAACTAATTTGAATGATTCAAATACCTTTTTGTAGTTCTGTAACTATATTTTAAACCTTCTATCTTACATAATCTCTATCTGGACTTCATAGTATTTATGGCACTGAATTGATACCCTGTGCATAAAGCAAGTGTCTTATCCATTCTAACACGAGGTTGCGCTGCTTTCCTTTCTTCATTCTTTAAATGCTTTAAGAAATATTTAGATTTTATCAAGTGGCAAGCATGTCAACTTTATTTGAATGTGAAATTTATTTGTAAACTCACAATAGTACAATATAGATACATTTTTTTTTCTGAGGCAGCAATGTCGACTGATGCCATACCTAGCAGCCGCTTTTGCAATGAGGATATTTGCTAATTGGTTTATACACATTCATACAGTTAATGGTAAATACACTTTTTATAAAATTATAATCATCATCAATCCCTTATCCACACCAAATGGTGCATAGGGCAGTGAATTGATAAAGTTAATGCTGCATATCTTGATATACCCATGACATACGACTGATCAGTCTTATGCTAAATTATAAATAATACTTACAATAACACTTTTGTTAGCTAAAATCATCAAAACAGTTCTTAAGTAATTTCAGAAAGATTAATCACAATTTGAGAAAAAATAATTTATTTATGTAAATTAAAAAAAATTCTAAATGTAGCCAAAAGGAGAAGAACATCCTACTCATTTTTCCATGTGTTTTTTAACACCCCTATTAATGTAATTTATTTTTTTACTTGAGGTAATTGGAAACCTATAAGAAATAGTAAAAAGTCTTCATCATTTACTCTGGTAAATTTTGATATAAATTCAGTTGGAGTTAAAGGAGTTGGAATTTATAATGTATTAATGTATGGTTTTTCCAGAAACGACACCTGTCAGAGATTTTAATCGTGATCTTGAAATACACGGAGTTTCGGCAGCTACAAAAGCCGGTGTAACATGGTGCGTTAGAGATGGTCTTCAAATGTGTCGTGAAGCTTGTGGAGGGAATGGCAATTTACATAGTATGGCACTTATGATTTCTTGTAATCTATAGATATTTATGCTTTGCTTGATTAAGACAAGTCTACCCAGTGGTGATATTGGATCTATGCACAAAGTCGACTGATTCTAAAATGGGTTAACATCAATTTATATTTTTTATGAGTCCCTATTTACACCAGTTTATTCTTATGGAAAGAGTTATTAATGCTGTTTATAAGCCTCACTGGTTTTGGTTACAAAAGTGATTTTTTGCAGCAAAAATAAAGTGTATGTTTAATTGCAGTAAAAATTATTGATTATAGTGGAAATTCTAAAAATAAAAAAAAATGTATTTAATATTTAAATAATTGTTTTTCGTAACACTATTTTCAGATTGTAAAAAAAAGTAGTAAAAATTAGAACTACAGCTGCTTTTTAAGCTAGCAACACTCAGTTACTAGTGGCATGTTTTGACAAGGTCACAACATTCCATTTCTGTACTGAATTCACTTATTATTTTTGTTGGTGCTATATTTCAAAAAGGGATCACAGTAATCACATAATGTAATCCCACTGTTACCATTATTAATTCCTGTATTTATAATTAGCCTTAGAAAGAAAAAAAATACATAATTAATGGTCACCTAATGCTGTTTTGATAATGTTGCTATTAGAAGAAACCACAATAACACTAGCACCCTAAATTTTAAATACTATTTTTGACAAACTGTACTTAAACCTTTTTTGAAATGGATCGTATTTAGTGTCCTTAAAATGTGCAGGGCAGAATAATTTATAAACTTTGTTATTTTTTATTACTGGGTGCAGTAAAGTGAGTAAGATTTTGTAAAACAATTTTTAAGATAGATTTTTTTTTCATTTCAGGGGCCTCATTCGGAGCATTGCGTAATGATAATGATTTAAATTGCACTTACGAAGGGGATAATCATATTTTACTACAGCAAACAAGTTATTGGCTACTTAACATATTGAGAGACATTGAAAATGGAAAAACCATTGATACGCCTTACAAAACAACCAATTTCTTAAATGATTATTACAAAATTATAGCATACAAATCTGATTATCTCACAAAAGAAAACATATTGGATGTTGAAAGTAAGTTTTGCACATTTTTTGTGTCTTAACAGCTTTGAAATTAACCAGTTTTTTTTTGTTAAGGCACCCACAAAACATTAAAATAATACTAAGTACTCCAACACCAAAACAATATTCACAAAAAATAAAACAAGTAAATACTTGTAATAATCATATAATGTTACATGTTACAAAGGTAGTATGATTCAAAATGCAATGACCACTAAAACGGACGACCTGACATCATGTCCGACATATTATAACACAGTGGTTGGCATGTTAGAGTGTTTAAGATCCCGTGTTTGATTATCAATAAGGTTGGCAATGAAAACTGTATTTATTGTGTGGTAGAATTCCATATTTAATTTGGTAATGTATCCAAAATAAAACAAGTTTATTGGATTATAATTCTACTTTATTTTTTATAAAATATACAAAGGGTATATTGTGACGTGTTTCGTTTTGTTAGGAAATTTTCAACAAAAAAAAAGTAGAATTATAATCCAATAAACTTGTTTTATTTTAAATACATTACCAAATTAATGAAAAGTGTGTTTTAAATTCTCCTTTTTTGCAAAAATATTTCCATCAATTGGTATCTGATGATAGGTCTGATCTTGTTGGCATCTTACAAAATGATCAAAAATACTTATGCTGTACAGTTTATTTTTCAAGATTTAAAATAAATTTGTCACTTCATTTCTAGCACTGCTAAAAACATATAGATGGCTCATTTGTCATGATTTGACTTTGACATCTGAAAAAGCAAAACAACTACAAAAAGACGGAAAGGACAAATTTACTGTTAGAAATGAAACCCGAACATTCTATGGTGATAGTATATCTATGTTATTTTCTGAGGTAATTACAAAAAAATATTAGACATAATATATGTCATAATTATATACCTTACATTTCAATTAAAAATATTTTTAGTTGACTTCTTTGTGCCTATCCATGTCACTACAAGTGTGGACTCAGCTTTTTTTTATTTTTACAATTTTGAAAATATGTAGGGTGGGTGCTATAGTAATTGGACTTTATAAATCTAATGGTCAAAAATGAGTAAATTTAAGAAATTAACTTCACCATAAAATGAACACTTTTTTGTGTGTTTTTTTCTTAAAAATAACACATTATATATATTTTTTTGGACCATTAGATGTAGAATGTCCAATTCTATAGCACCCACCCTATCTTATACAGATTGTCATAGTGATCAGATGATGTAAATAGATGTGTAATTAATGTAAGTGTAAATATTATTTTATGCACTAATTGTAATATAAGCTAAGAAATAAATAATCAAAATATGTATTATAAGATCGCTAAATAACACAGAATAAAAAAAAAGCAAAGGATGAATTGCAATACTAGGTAAAGTGAATTTCTCAGACTCATCAGGAAATCCCTGTTAAATCAAAAAACCTGGATTTTTTAAATGTTCTTTATTCCTACTCATGTTTCTGATATTCAAATAGTAACCTTTTTTATTGGTATTACGGCCGTTACAAGGCAGGAAAATATTGTGTTACTTTGCGTAGGTTGTTTACTATGATAAAACAATTTAGTTAGTCTAGTTTTATATTTATTCTTATTTGAAAATTTAAATAAGGAAGAGGAGAAGGAATACAAATTGTATCATAATTCCCAGATAGCAGTAAAACTTGGCACAAACTTGATTTAAGATTGATAGAAGGTTGAAAAGGAAAATTTGACGCTCGTTTTTTATAGGTCAATATTTTTGTTCACATAGCATACCTGAAATCTGGATACATAAATATTCATCAATAATGAGTACACATGGACTCAAAGCATTTAATGAATTGTTTATGATAATACTTTTTTTAAATGTATAATGAATTTTGTATGTATAACTTTGTTTTACACAGTATCACATTACTTATGCTTGATCTTTTTTGCAGTATATTATACTTGAAACATTTTACAAATTCACTTTAAGTGTCAAAGATCAATGTTCAAAGGATGTGTTCATGAAATTGGTATCTTTATATGGCTCTTGGAATTTGGAAAAATACCTGGGAACTCTGTATATGGTTGGTTAACTTATTATGAACTAAAAAAAATGGAACATTTTAAGTTTAAAAATTTAAACTAATTAGAGTTCAGGCCGATAGTGAAAAAGTTATGATAAAGTTTATTATTACAATTTCCATAACCTAATTGTGAAAATTTTACTTTTGTAAATCAAAATGATCTTACCTGTTGCTTGATAAAGTTACTCAGAAATCTCATTACAAAACAATGCATGACATATGTAATATCCAACAGATATTTATTTAAAATATTCTAAATTGAGATACAATTTAAATTTGTTGCTCAGAGGAGGGAAACATTTTTGAGAAGGAATGTGGAAGTCTAGCACATTTACAGGATCTGTCAAATAAATATAATTATTCATTTTTATAAAATTTATATTTTCAAGCAGAGCAGAGTTTGAATTTCGGACCTCTGATCCACAGTCCGCAACTCTACCAATACCTACACCTTTTAAAAAAACATTAAGGATTCTTACGTTATTGTCTATGTATACATTGCATAATAAGTCAAACAAAGCAGTAAATTACAAAACAAATTATAAAATTTTGTTATAATTTATACAAGTCAAATTACATATAAATTGAATTACAAATAAAATTACTATCGATGCTCATATTTTTTAAAGAATGGATACTACTCAAAGGATGAAGGCATTTTACTGCGAAATTCCATAGTAGAATTATGTGGCGTAATTAAACCAGAAGCTGTTTCACTTGTGGATGTCATTTCTCCACCAGATTATATGCTCAACTCTATTCTGGGAACAAGTGATGGAATGGTATAAAATTTTCTTACTGTCAGTATTGAGCACAACATTTTCATTTAAGGAAACTAATGATGTATTCCTTTTCTAGATCTATGAGAACATCCAATCCGATCTCTTTTCCAATCCCGATGTAATGACGCGTCCATCTTGGTGGACTGATATTATTGCATCACCAAAAATACCATCAAATTTATAACATGGAAATATATGTACTCCATGTTGTTAATCCTCATTGTTATAATCCTTATTAAAGTTAAATACATTATAATATAACCTAATACAATTCTAATCTTATACCGATATGAAGAAATTAACTTTATTGTTAAATTTTAGGTGTTGGTAATTTTTAATATGTCACAAAAATATATAATACGAGAAAAAAAAGTTTTTTCATTAAAAATATAAATATTCGAAATGGCATTTCGCAAGTTTTCTACTGTTCCAAATAATGTACCTTTGAAAAAATCTATTTACTCATACATTTGTATTTATTGTGCCAATTTATCATGGTGAGTATTTTATTAAATACAGAAGTTGAAAAAATCATTTCAAAATCATACCATTATATATTTTCATGAGAATACATTGAGAATGTTTGTTTAATAGGAAAATAGAAAATCATGGTGAATAAGGAGCAACCAAGAGCTTCATATAAGTTGAGGTTTGTATTTGTGAATTATGCGTCAAGATAATTTATTAAACCAAATTAATTCTGCTTGTGCTTTCACAAGCATCTATCTTCGCTACTTTTAGTGTGGATGGTGATTGATGGATGACCTCAGGTTTTAAGCCCGGGGCACAGAGGAATATTGGAAGATAAATGAGGGAGTTAAATGCAAAACCACCATTGTTCACAATCACTGCTTTTGGGAAGACCAAGAAAACCAGTGGCTAAAATACTATTTCTTTTAAGTTTAATGTGCAACTTGTGTGGTATAACAGGTAGCAAAAAGACTATTCATTTTAATTTGAATGTGCACATTGAACTCAAAAGAAATATTCATTTGGCTACTGGTTTTGTTGTTCTTCCCAAAATAGTGATCATGCACAGTGGCGGTTTTGCACTTAACCCCCTCAAGTAGCTATAATAGGTGGGGTATCAGAGAATTGCTAAAGAAGCGCTTAAATATCCATAAAAAAGAAAATAATATTTTTTTGTTTAAACTTTAAGTACCTACAAAAATATATGCTCTTTGATTGACTTATTGCTAAATAAAAAGAAAACAATATCTAAAAAAAAGCAATATCTTCCAGCTAACCAATAACAAAAAAGTAAAAAATTGTATTTAAAAAAATATTACTTATTTGAATATAAAAAAACACATCTCGTAAAGTGGATTAGAAATACAAAATGTCTGACCTAAAGTTATAACCTATTATGTCCCTCTATGGTGGGTACCTAAATTTAGCAAGCATGTTGAATTCCTATATTATTTTTATCAATTGCAACATATTTCCAAACAAATGTTGGTACTTATTTTCATATCAGTATTTCTTAATTAAAAAAATCTTTTTAAAAAGTCCTTTCATAATAGGTATAGCACAATATACTAAAGAAATTTCTCTCTTCCAAATAGATGAATTATTTTTCAAAAATAAAAATAAACGAATGTACACACTGTATAACATTTATCATTCTTCCTATAGTTAAAGATCCATATTTCTTTCATTTGTCCATCTGTTGATTTTTTGAGAAATATTGGCAATTATTAATTCACAAACATCAACAGATGAAAGAATTGAAGTAATATAGATGTTCAAATATGGGCAGAATGGTGAATACACAGTGTGTATATGGCCACTTAAACCAGCCAATGACCGGTCATAAGCCCTGTACATGCCAGACTTCTATATTACCTTCTCTTAAATGTTCTTCATCTCTGTTGTAATATGTTAATGTTAACAGCTCCCCAGGGAGTTGAATCCAGTCCATGTCTACAAAAATTTGGACAAACTCAAAATATTGTTAATAATAATTGGTTGGTTAGATTTAAACATAACAATAGTGTGCTTGGTAAGTTTTATAAACCAAACCATTCTTATTTTGCTTTTTGCAACTGACTATAATGCTGATTCTGACATGACTATTAATTATTTAATGAATTATTCCTAGGAAAATTCGGGCCTATTCGAAATGCAGCAATAAGAAATAGCGTGATGAGCTTTGATCTTTTTTTGAAATATGGCACCAATAAAAATATTACCATAACAAAAAAAGATGACAGCTGGCCCAATAATAATAATATGACAGCTGTTATGTCGCTATCGTTTGACATTTAGGAAAGCGAATAAGTTGATTTTAATTTATGTGTAAAAGTTTTGATACTTGCAAATTAAATCAACAAATAAATAAAACCGCTATAAAATCTTTAAATTTCACGAAGTTAAGGTTAAATCCGCTGACACGAAACGGAAAAGTGAACTTTGTCTTTAAAACATGACCAATGAATCGACATTTTAATTTTATACTTTAGCATGAATACGCGGGCTAGGAGCATTAGCATTGTGTAATTTGGTGTTTTGCGAAAGATCAGGTCTGGTGGGAGGATGATAAGAGCAAGAACTCAGACTGTCAATAAGTTGTCCGCTTTTAAGTCATTTGTACGTCGTATCTCTGGAGTGTCTCCCCCGGAAACTGTTAAGTACGTTTTTGTATTATACAATTTACGTTATTTTCTGTACATATATTATGCATTGCACTTTAACCGCTAATTTTTCTTTGCACAATGAAATTAGTTTAATTAAAAAACAAGACTTTTATGATATTTTATGATACGACTGGTGCATTTTGGTAGTTCTCCTTTTAACTGTGAATAGAATTACTATGCACACGCATAAATATTATTCAGGAACATTGACATTGGTTTAAACATCCTCAATACCTATCGACGTAAATTTACTGTGACTAGGCAGGTACATAATAAATTATTACAAATAACCTCTTGAACTCAAGATTTTTTGTGACTAACGGAAAGACATTGAGATACAATAGGAATCTTACAAAGAATTTTATTGCTTTTGAAAACATTTTTCACTATTGTGTATTCGGCATTAGGTACAGATAGAGTGATGGCATGATGGTTAAGTAACCATTAAGTAGTTATGTACAAATATAATATTCTATAGTGTGACACTTTGCAATATGTATTCTAAGCAATTTAATATAGGTGTATAATAATGAATTCCTGTGCTTCCCGCTCTAATATCTTTTGTTTCTTTTTTTACGGTAACTCAATTACTGTATGTGACACACACAAAACTCACCATGTTCGTTTTGTTTTAGTTTAAAAAAATGAGTTAGTTTAAAATGAATATTTAACGCAGCTTGTTTATGCGTCATCATTAAAATTTATAACTGATATTAATAAAACAAATGAAAACAATGTACTTTCATTGTATAATAATAGAATTAAGATAAGCACAAAGCTGACAAAAAATATAACACTTTTTTATACCCTTTTTTTATATGCCATTTTTAAAGTAAAAGTGTAAAACAGTGTTTCAAAATGATAAAATTAATTTAAAATATGAAATCAGTCTTTCAATATTTATCGTATTAGCCCGAATATAATGCGGTGTTTTTTATTTATGTTGGTATTTTTTATAAAAAAAACATTTGCATTATCCTTTCATTCCTGCTCCAAATATATTTGTCGCGTTATATTCAAAGCTGCGTTATATTTTGGCTAATACGGTATCTACGCACATAACCAAACTTCAAGACCTGCTTAAAATACAATATGAAAAATAAATAAAATAGTAAGCAATATGTAAACCTGGAATAGTAAGATTTACTGGAATATATAAAGATATCAGACTCAACAGATTATTATTGACATAGAATTGATAGAGAACAGTATTTTAACAAATCACTGTAAAATAAAAAAAACCTTGTCATCATTTTTTATCTTAATACTTATTTTGAGGTTGGTTTGAGATAGTTAAATAAGTTCCTAAATAAAAGTGGACGTTCTCTTTGGTCTCATATGTAATTTTTTTTAAATATTTTTCTATTTACCATATACCTATGTTGGTACATTTCCTGATTTTTACTTATTATTGTATCTTTTAGCTTTTCTTATGTTATCTTTAATTTTAACCAAATTTACATACTCATGTTTCACTGCTGCACTTAAATGTAATTTCTAAAATATGTAAAAGCCCATTGGGCGTGTAAATCAATAAATAAATAAAAAAAAAAAAAAGGAAACCTAAACAATACATTGTCAATTTTAAACATTTGTCAATTTTAAACATTTGTCAATTTTAAACATTTGTCAAATTAAACCTTATTTAACCATAGAATTAAGAATAGTCCAGAAACCGCATAAGCACAACAAACAGAAGGCGACTAAACTACTCTTAAAAGAGTAGTATTACGTTTTGACCCATTAGTTTCTTTGTAGACGTCGTTCAGTACGCAACTCCCGATTTAAATTCAACTATGCCGTTTTGTGTCGTTTTAAAGCCCACTTCAATACTGCTGGGATCTTTAAAAAACAGAATGAGATTACATTTCATTTGTAATTAGCAAATGCATGTGTAAGTAGCAAATGCATTACATAAAAATTGAATTATTTTTCCATCTGTCAGATTGTCAAAAAAAAACAAAACTGTCATTTCGTTAGTGTTACCAAGGTAGTAAAAAAATTTACCCTACTTTGCTCGTCTAATGAGAGAACTAATGAAAATTGGATCTCGGATTAAACAACGCCGTGGTGGACATTTGACCAACATTATCTTTAAAATATCAAATATTATTTAACATGATATAAAAATATCAGTTTTATGTAAAATAAAATTTGTTTTATATTGTATGTTCAAAGTTCATTAATTCAATTACTCTTATTAAATGGTCCTTTTTTATCTACTCTGTTGTGTCAATCAATGTTTTCGCGTGCACAATAAAATTTTAGAGAAATTAACGAATTGCTTTTTTTAACCTTACATTTGTGTTATGATTATATTTTTTCTCGCCTGGCAACATTACGCGGCGACTTCACGAATGCGCGCGGTGAAAGTAGGGCAAAGTGGGGGGATTTTTGGACACAGTTCAATGTATTCAAATATGATTCTAGGACTATTCTTAATTCTATGATTTAAACACAACATAATATTAATTTACTCAAATTTTATCAATTTTCTTTTGCAATTTGAATTATTGACTGTAAGACGAATTGAAGACTGTAAATTTTTTGTTTTTCCTATTGTACATGGTTCAGCCACTAGGTCTTTGAACATTATTATGTTGTTTAAAATTGTTTTACTTCTAAAAAATGGAAGCTTTTAGTACTATTCAAGTACCATGTCCTAATTATTTGGCTTATTGACAAGACAGGTTTTTAATTTAATTATGAGTACTTAAAATTCCCAAGGCTAACCTCTTTGCAAATTAATATTGGAAACCCTACTTTAAGATAAATTCTATATTCATTTTCATCTTTTTTTTTCTGGAATTGATTTACTTAAATTTAACAACACTAATTGAAAATATATATTAAAATCTAATGTAAAGAAAAAAAAGGAGTGGATTTGTGTATCTGAAATGAACAGATTATTTTGGTAGTTTTCTTTGAAAATCATTAATAAAAATGGTGGTTTCATTTTGACTTATAAAACCATTATATTTCAACGTAGTTTCCTTGTCTGCTTCATGTCTAATGGTCCGCAAATATTAATTTAAAAATGTGTTTTTACACTAGAATATTTCGTAGTCCCTGGACTAGTCTGATGCGTAAGACTGATCATCTTACCTTCATGTCAGAGGTTCTTTTCCGCTTATTATTCAGTTCTTCGCATTGGTCCATCCATGGCAAGCAAACTGGATATCTTCCATAGCTTTCATATCATAGGTTGATTCATATGAACCATTGACGTCATTCAAAGTAGTTTGTTTTTATTACAATGTTTTTTTTTTGTACATTTTCAGGAAACTTTGCCATACAATTTAATGCTCCAATTTTTACCGCGCGCAAGAAAACATTTATTGTATCCGATTTCCCATAGGGCTGAAGTTCCTCATTATAGATGGAAATATAGATAAATGATGACGCTAGAAAATGTGCATTTAAACCCATTTTTATTAGATTTTTTTGTATGATTAAAAATTAATTTTTTTATTTAGTTTATATTACATGGTAGTATTTAACATTTTCCTAGTTTAGTGAAGCATCCAAAAATTATACATGATCCAAACGGGGGGACCAAATGATCCCAGCGCTTACTTGTATATGGCGTCAGGAGAATAAAACGTTGGAAGTGTTTATGATCGTGCAATAATGAATTTATTAATGTTTTTACGTAAATATATTTTACTCATTCATGTATTTTATTCATTTTTGTTAGTTTTTCCGAATGCTAATGTACATAAAGTGAAATTGACCCTTGTGTTATTTACGACTTTTTTGTTTTAATATTAAAAAAAAAAAAAGAACCAATTGAAAATTTAAAAACAGAAACAGGAAAATGCTGCTTTCCATTATTTTCACGATTACAAAAAATATAGGGCAAATAGCTTCAATTTAATTAAAATTGGTCTATGGGGGATTCGAATCTCCCACTTCGGTCCGGCTAGGTTAAACTAAACTCTTTATTTCAGAGATGTTTTCTATACAATCACGTTTATATTGTTATTATATCCAAGAAACCAATTTCAAAATATAAATATGGATAGCACCGAGCTTCTTCATCCAAATCCTTTTTCCGATTTATGTATTTCTTCTTTTGCAGAATGGCATCGTCAAATTCGGAAATAAAAAGTATTCGGGAATTATTGCCTGATTTTCCCAATGGACCACTCACGGATTACAGAAAGAAAGCTTCATTCGACTGGAGGAAGATGAAATTAGCGGTGGAAGGAGAAGACATGATAAGATTTAAGGTATGGATAAATAAATTTATAATCTTGGAAGGCTGAGTGGTATCTTTTTTTTAATTTGGAAAAGATATAAAAGTCTACGTTGTTAAATGCAGTTCTGTGTGTGAAATAAAACCAGAACCTTGAACAAGTGTTTTTACATTTTAGTCTGTTATTATGTGATGGGTTAAGAAATGCTGACTACAATTGTGATTTAAATAATTTTTGTTCAACGGCTACTCTACCAAAAAAAGATATGGAGTGGAGATGAGTCTACCTTGTGGTCTATTTATTAGCATGTTTGCCTTTCATGTATGAGATCCCAAATTCGATTCCTGGCAAAGCTGATGTAAATTATTTATTTAAAAGGTATTTTTTCACTGCAATATTTCACAGACCCTGTTCTGGTACCTAATGTGAAGACTAATCATCTTACCGACAGAATAATGAGTCTGACTCGTAATGTGTAACCCTTTCAAAATATTCAAACTATGTGTCACACTCGTAGCAACTTTATCAATTTGTAAAAATAAAATTAAAAAGTTGTTCTATACTTAAAAAATAGTATTTGTTTTGTATATCTCTAATAAATACTGATATATTTCATTTAGAAATTTGTTTTCTTTCCTCCTTTTAATAGGCAGAAAATAAATGCAGCGCTTTGTAAATGCTTAAGTTTTCATGTTCACTTCCCAGGAATTTCTTCAACTCTATAGAGATTTCTATCTAGATAAAAATCCCAAGAGAGTTGAAATCAAGTACTTGTCTACAAAGGTCATACTGAAAAGGTATTTGATTAAACTGTAGGTCAAGTATGTGTTGTCTGAAGCTATCAAAAACGTTTTTAAATTTCAATATAAATCTAAAGAATTGCTAATGGTTCCATTCAAATTTGAACCATAACAAGAGCAATCTAAATCTCCTTCATTTGACCATCCAACTTATTATTTTAAACATTTATATATTTTATTTTGTGTCGGCTTTCATATGTAAATTGTTTCGACCTTTTCTGAAAATTCTCTTTCAAAATATAAATAAATAACATTTATTTTTATTGTTCAGAATAATTATTTGAATTTTTTTATATGTATTTGAATAAGTAATATTAAAAAAAAAAAAAATTTTAGTTTAGATATTTATTAACTTTGTTTGCTACACCAAAAAATTGTGCTGAACAGTTTCGGAACAAATTTACGTTTTCACCAAAAAACATTTGTGTTCGTAAACTAGCCAGCAAAAATATTTTATTTAGTTTTTTAAATAGTGTAAATTGTTTATTTTATATCTATCCAAATAGTTTTACGCATGTTCCAATTTATTTTTTTCTGCATATCAAAATGCCGCACACTTTCCACTTCATTCTTTATCTTTTTTTACAGAACAAGGTGTGGGATTTTTTAAAGAATAATGAAATATTTAGCTTGTCACCTGAAACACTTCCTCTAGATGAGCAAAGATATTTGGCACACAAGAGATTACGAGTGTTAAATACCGCCAACTTAATGACCATAGAAATGGTAACTCTATTTACTTATTTATTTTATATGCTTGTCGAATTTTTAATAAATAAATAATAATAATAATAAATGAAAAAACAACAATTGATTATATTATCCCTTACCTTAGTAGAAGGTTTTTTTTTTACATATTTGATGGTTGAAAAGGCTTCAGAATCTTGTGATAATGCAGTTAAGAATGAAAAATATGATAAAGCAGTTTTAACTGAGTGCAGTTTTACTCGTGTTTTAGTTCATGAGAAAAAATTCAATCGTATGTATTCTATAGAATTTATTGCCAAGAAAAGGCTTAAGAAATACTGTATTTTCTTAAATCTTTAAATGAAAACCAAACCAAAATTTCGACGAGTGCTGTGATATACTAGAATTATTGATCAAATTATCTCATTTTTCAGATAATTTCTGACCCTAGAATACCGGCAGCGTGGATAGAATCCGTCTACATGTACGATGTATCCATGGCTGTAAAGCACAGCTTAATCTATCAAATGTTTGCCAACGTTATCAGAGGGATGGGCACCGAGAGACATTACAAGTTTATTGAGGGTACAGAGGCATCTGAAATTTCCGGGTGCTTTGCGTTAACGGAAGTAGCCCACGGGTCAAACGCGAGGGGAATGAGAACAACTGCCACACATGATGTTACTAACAAACAGTTTATCATGCACAGTGCTGATTTCGAAGCAGCTAAATGTTGGGCAGGAAATTTAGGTAATCTTTTTTAATTAATCATATATTATTTTGTAATCAATTTAGGTATAACTAACATAAGTATTTTTAAAACATTAAAGTAAATCAAAACTCTAGATTTCAACGGGATCAAACAATCGGAAGTAGAATATTTTAAGGAATATACAAAAATAATTAAAAATAGGGTTTTGATTTCCACTTGCATTCATTCGGTATTTTAGTGATAGTTATTAGATTTTCTTAAAGCAACAGGAATATTTTTTTACTGTACAACACTTCAGGGGAATTTATTACACTGGTGAATTACAGCATAGAGCACCCGGGCTTGAGAGAAATCACATTTAATTTCTGTGTTCCCATAGGGAATCAAACCTGGAACCTTCCATCACAGAGGCCGACTTGAATAAAATGCTATGTAAATACAAATGGTAACAAACCATGCGTGTTTTTATTTATTTTCATAAAATTTAGTGCATTTATTTTTTGGAAACGTCCAATGTCTTGCAGGAAATCTACTTGCATAGCTTAGGTTTAAACTATGCAACTCAAAACTGTCTACAAATGTGAATGAAATACAATAAAATCATAAAAATCATCATGTTTCACCTTATTGTTGTTGCTATTCCTATCATCTATGTTTGAGTAATTGACCTTTCACATTATGATATGTTACAAGACAAAGTCCAGATTTTTTTCATAATCACCAATTAATAAAATATTAAAAAATTGTTTTGAAATCGTCATTGTTGATATTTTTATTAAAAAAATATAAATTCTACCACGCTATAACGTCGGCAACCAATTCAAAATAGTATAAATATACGTTTTATAAAATATTCAATCTCAAATATGAGATTGAATGAACTTCGATAGTGGTAATTATTATTTTTTTAAATATTTTTAGTGGGTAATCTTTTGCCTTATCTTACTTTAAGTGCTCTTAATTCATTTTATGCTTTTTCCATTTTACTTTATTGAATCTTTATACAAATAATTCTTCTGTACATGTGATGTCACTGAACTCCTAAACGGTTTAACTGATTTACGTGCGGTTTTCAGGGAAATGTAGATCTTTGCGCTGCGCGTGTTCGTAGATATTAAAATTTTCAATCGAATTAGTAAAAAAAATGTTAGAAGCGTAAATATTTTTTTCATCAACCTACCAGGGTTCCATTTCACGAGAATGGAAGGATGTTTTTTTGAGTTTAAAACAAGTTTATTTTTTAATGTTTATAAACAAAATTCGCTTTTCATGGATCCTAATCAGATTCTTTCCTTACATTCCTTATAATTTCTTCCTATTTATTTTTTACTGGATTTTTGGTAATACTTAAATATTATAAACTGACATTTAATACATTTTTGAAAATCGCATTCATGAATAAAGTGCACCCCCGCTGTTGAGAAAGGGTGAGTTTGAGATTTGTAAAAAATATTACTACTACTACTACTACTACCATCACGCCATTTCCCCGTAGGGGTAGGCAGAGAGAATGGACCGCCACACACGTCTATCCTGGCATACAATCCTAGCCTCTTCCACATTCATACATCTTGACATACATGCCCTTCGGTTCTGTCTGCTTTTGACATGACCAGACTTAAGATTTTGGTTTATCTGATCATGCCACGTCTTCCTTGGTCGTCCTCGCCTAACGTTGCCGTTCATTTTTGCCATATATACTTGTTTTATTCGTTCTACGTGACCAAACCATCTCAGAGACCCTTTCTTAATCTTATCAATTATACTTATCTCAGATTTACACTCTCGCCTGATTCATCATTCATTAAGGAAGTCTGTCTTAAATTTTATTTCCATTGAATTAAAATTGCATTTGGAATGTTTTAAAACTAAATATAAATATTTTCTATTTTGGATATTTGTAGCACTTACTTTGTGGATCATTGTTATATTTTAGAGATATATAAAATAAAGTTATTTTATTATTTTTAAGTTGTTTCACCTATATATCTCCAAAATAAATGTTTTATTTTCTGTCAGACACTTTTATATCTTTAAAAGACTACCTGTAAATATTTCACATGGCTATATCTTAAAAGTTTTGACGTATTGCTATGGATCTTATCTCATATAACCCATCACTCACTTTAAATTCAAATTTCTCTGAGCAAATATTTATGTTTTGTAAATCTGGTGATAAATCTCCGCAATTTAAACTGGCATAATTCCAATGTTCATGATAAAATTGGAATTACCGTAAATAATGTTTTCGTCTTATCTGCTGAAATCGTATTGAGATATATATTTTAAAATATATTGATAATAAAAAGATATTGTGGATAGCAACCATCAATCTTTTATGATTTTAAAAACAACAATAATTAATATGCTAATGTTTTTTTTTGTAATTAAAAACCCTTAAAAAAAAAACAAACGTAATCAGTATAAAAAACAGTTCTATCGCATAGGGGTGTTTACATGCGCTCACAAAATATTAGCTTCCCATTTAGACTCTTCAGTTGCTTATTTTTTCTACGTATTTCAAGAGTGATAAGAAATAAATACGCCAAGTCAAACTTTGTGCAAAATTTCAAAATAAATAAGTATAAAATGTATCAAACAGAAAAATATTATGATTTTCAACTAATAAAATTCACGATATTTGGAGTATTTCCATAAAAGCAATATTTGTTATGCATGAAATTTAAACTCTGTTTCAATATTTAACTAATTAGATCGATAATAAATTAAAAAGCATTAGAATAAGCAAAATTTTACATAGTAATTAATAGAAAAGAATATTCATTGTAATATTCTCAGAGTAATAATTCTCTAGATAAGCCCTTAGCTCTATTGCATTGAACAAAAGCGTTCCAAATTTTTGATTTGGTTTTAATTTGGTTTATAGTTTAACAATAAACATGTGATGGACTGTTTTGATTTGCGCCTTGAAATTCTCAACCCATGTACCTACGGGCCATTGTATTGCTGAAATATGTTGCTAACTTTGTAGTCAATAATCATAGAATGTTTTTTCTCCGTATAGGCGATTCCATTAGGTTATTACTCTAAGGTAATATAGTATTAATTAATGTAAAATATAATTAGAGGCTAGATTTCTAACCGTCCGTGCGTTCTCTAGCAGCAAGACATGTTGTGATGTATATTATTAAAATGTAATATGATTGGAAACGAAGAACCAGAATCCCTATCGTCTATGAGCTATGTAGCTACAAGAAATGGTTATTGTACAGGTGATTTTCACAAAAATGGTGCTATAAAAATTGATTAGAATAAATAAATATGTAATTTATGTAATATTATGTAAACTCTAGAATTTTTTAAATTTTCATAGCTAAATAAAATAATATACAAAATTCTAAATGTTTCTTTTTCAGGAAAGTGTGCGACACATGCAGTGGTGTATGCTAAGCTAATAACCGCAGATGGTAATGACCAGGGTCTTCACGCTTTCGTAGTGCCGATCCGCTGTCCCCGAACCCTGCGTCCCTACCCCGGAGTAGTGGTCGGGGATATGGGAGAGAAGATTGGACTCAATGGCATCGATAACGGGTAAAATAAGCAAAAGATAAATGAAATAATCATTTTATTTTCCAGTGGAATGCTGATTATCGAACTCCACTCATTCAGGAGAATATATTTAGTTTATTTTAATATTTATACAATTTGTGGAAACCTTTTATTGGCTCTGAGCCCATCCAATATTTCTTAACTGTTGAACTAGTATTGTTATACTCCGCATAAATAAACAAACACCAGGATTATTCTCTTACAATTTCGTTTCGTAAGTTTGTTTGTTCTCTCATATGATACAAATTAATTTACAAAACAAATTAGTTACAGTATAAGGCCTCTGCGCCTTGCCACATTTTCCAGTGGTCAGCGGCCTGTTGTAACTAACCGTTGCAGGTTTGAACCTGTCGCTCGGTACTTTGCACATAATGCATACACATCAACTCCACTGGATAACTCAAAGTAGGTCAGGAACTGTTGTTTTTCCAAACAAATAAAAAATAGTTATCAGAATATTTATTTTTCTTTGTAGATTTGTGATGTTCAACTTGTACCGCATTCCCGCTGAAAATCTGCTTAACAGACTCGGAGACGTCGATGAAAAGGGAAACTATGTGACTACGATCAAAGATCCTAGTAAACGGTTTGGGGCTTCTCTCGGGATTCTGTCGGGGGGTCGCGTCCAGATCGGTGGAATGGCAACTAATCAGCTCCAAAAGGCTCTGGCCGTGGCCATCCGTTATTCGGCCGTGAGAAAGCAGTTTGGACCCGATGACAGCAAAGAAGAGTACCCGGTCCTTGAATATCAACAGCAGGTAAGTTGATTCTATCGGGGATCAGAATAAGCATCAAGTTATACCATTTTCTTATTTGAAAAAACAACTATAAAGGCGCTCGCAAATCCTCACTTTTAACTGAAACAAAGTTGAAACTGACTGAGAGCTGTAAATTATTGATAGATAGATAAAGAACTATTTTGAGAAAGGGACATGAAAATCTGCTGCTAAGCATTTACAAAGCATTAAACTTAATTTCATCATCACAAAAATATAAAATAATAATAATGCACTAATTGTTTCATCTCTGTGTCCTAGCAGATGAAGTGTTCAGTGTGAATTCTGAAAAGGAAATCTAGCAGAGGTAAGTCCGCCTCATAGTGTAGTGGTGGACGCGTTGGTCTACCATCCTTGAGATCCCGGGTTCGATCCCTGGGAAGGTTGACATGAAATATTTTTAAAAAAGGTATTATTTCATGTTCCCGGACTGGCACCTAAAGCATAAGGCCTATCACCCTAGTTGTATGTAACAGGTGATCAAGATACGGTGAATTTTGTGTACCAGTGCAGTGCCCTATGCACCATCCGGTGGAGACAGAGTATGATGGAGAATTATCTCATTAGAGATGGAGAAAGTGTATGGATTTAGAGGGCTTGTAAACTGTATTTAACACATTGTAAATTCACAATTTTGTCTATGAATGAATATCCTTATTTCTTCTATCTGTTGATTTTTGTGAAGTAAAAGAGCTGAAACCATTATTGATGTGGGTGAGATTCTACCAAATTATTTAGTCTACTGGGAAACGCCTGAAAATACTTATCATACTTCTTGCACCAATTGATTCAATTATTAATATATCAGTTGAGCAAAAAATGACGTGTTTTTAAATACAGATATTTAAAAACAAAAAATTTACACAATCTATTTCTGCAAAATACGACTTCAAAAATATATGTCTCCATACAAAAGAAACATTTTTCTAAGAGACCCTTGGTTAATTAATTTACTCTTGGTTCAGCTATTTGTTTTTAAATTGATGTTTTCGTTCCAGCAATTCCGCCTATTACCATATTTGGCAGCATCTTATGGGATGAGAATATTTTGCATGTGGCTGTCTGAATCACACACCGCATTTGTAATGAACTCTATGATGAGTAAGTTGTTTTATTTACAATTTACTTTAAAAAGTTATATTACCACTTGAGATGGATATTGGTTATATTTAAAAAACATTTTTAAAAAATTGCATTATGTGTATGTATGGTTGTTTTTATATTCGAACAATGATAGCCCAATTATAATGTGTTTGTATTAATTATTATTTTGTTTTTAAAGCAATTGCTTACCTCTTTGGTCATCTTATTAGAATATTTAACTTTCAAAGGGAAAGCTAAACAATCTAAAGATGCTCGGTGAAAGAGAAAGTACTCATTGATTATTAAAAAAAACCATGTGAATGGTTTTGAGTTCACTTAATATTTTCGAATTCAATTTTTTTATTGATTCAGATGTCAAAAGTGAAGGTGATGCCCATAAGGGGGTGGAAATGCACGCTCTCTCTTCTTCCTCTAAACCTGTCATCGCATGGTTAGCCAGGGATGGTATTCAGGTGTGCAGAGAAGCATGCGGTGGACATGGCTACCTTAAAGGTAAATTAGTTTGTTTATTCCACTTGGTAATGATATAAGTTTGTACAATATAATGATAATCTCTTCCTACTTAATGAGGGCTCATACTTACAAACAGTTTTTTATTGTGGAAATGCACTAAATTGAGCAAATTTTCTATAGCTCTTTATTAATGGACCAGATTAAAAAATAAAGCAATATTTTATATTAAATTTTAATGATTTTACACAAACTAAATGCGTAGTTATATTATTTAGGTACGAATTAACGTAGGAAATCACTAAGTCATATCTTTAAATATAAATTTTAAATTCCTTTGGATCACATAATAACTTTAGTTAATTCAGTAATCACAATCAAAACTCTGTAGTTTCAAACTGTAATGAGAAGAATGGCCTTTCCTTAGTTTAGATTGCGAATTAAAAAAGGGATTTATTTCGTAAGATTCTTGTTTATTAACCAATCTGCTTAGTGACCTAATATTGGAACATAACTCTATTGGTTTGTGAAAAGTACCTATTTTAAAAAATATTGTCAGTGTGGTCTAGTGATAGTTTGCCATTTTTTTTCTTAACGTGGGACAAAAACACTATTTTAAACAAGTCGAAATTTCACTGTATTCCTTTTTTTAAGCTACTGGAATCGGTGAAATGCGAAATGAAAATGATGCTAACTGCACTTACGAAGGAGAAAACAGCATTCTCATACAGCAGACCAGCAACTGGCTCTTAAGTTTGTGGAAAAACATTCAGAAAGGTGAAAAAATCGAATCCCCATATGGTACTGCAGATTTCCTTCAAAATTATCAGAAAATGAAATCTCCAGGAACATTTAAATCAGCAAAGGAAGTGCTTGAACCAGAAAGTAAGGATATTATTTCATATGTTTGTTTTAAACTCTTGTTTCTTTGATATTTCTCTGATATTTAATAGAAAATTTAAAAACATGATTTTGAGACAATTTGAAAATGAAGTAAAATTTTCCCATTAGAAGTTTCAAAAGCAAGGTAATTGCTAATATTTCACAAGGAGTTAGATAATTGTCTCGTGCATTTTGTAAGAGTTTGTTCAAAGATGATATTAAATTTGAGAATAAAGGAGCGCGATACAACAGGGTTTTTTTACGTTTTTTTATTTTGCTAATGGAACTAATATTTTTTTCATGTGACGTCGGATAAATTTTCTACGAAGGTTTAAAATATGCATATTTTGAATTACCCGAAAACGAGACAATTTGCATCCTGTGGGACAAACGGCACGTTCGACGTTTTGGCACTAAACTTGTTTGCAATATTTATTAGAAATGCGGTCGGCAGTCATAATGCGTGGCGTCAAAATGACGTGATGCCAACTGCAAACCGTTTTGTGTATGCTCATTTTTAAACCTGAAAATTATCCATGAAAACTTATTTTAAATACATTAACAGTTATATCATTAGAATTGTAAAAATTCACTCTAAACATATATTATATTTTTAACGTTATTCCCGACTTGTGAAAATACCCTTTTATTTAAATTTGTTCGAGTATGAGGAATGTTAGGAGTATTGAATAGGTAAACTGTAATGTGAAATTTTGAGGTATTTCAGTTAAGTTAATCAGTCCCAGTTAAATAGCAGTAGCTGTGGGACATTTGGATTTTATCATTGTTTGATGTTACTTATATCCTTTTTATTTGAATTCGGTATGTATATGTTGAAGCCAACAAAGAAAACACCCGCTCTGTCTACGAACACCAGATTATACACACTGTTTTCTTTTTAAATGTTGTGTTTTATTTTCTCAGATATACTCAATGCATACAAATGGCTCGTGTGTTATATACTCAAACAGACAGCCGATAAAACTGACCGGCTAGCTAAGGAAGGAAAAGACAGTTTTGCCATTAGAAATGATTCACAAGCATATCATGCTGCTACTTTGTCCAGTGTATACGCTGAGGTAAGAACTATGTATAGCATACCTATCTAGCTTAAATAAACTATGTAGCAATAGTGTCTTAAGATACAAAAAGACAGGTTATTAAATTATTTCTTGATTTATAAATGGGAATAGAATAAATAACCATGTCACTCCCCAATGTTTTTCCACTTCTAGCTACTCTGTCTTTTACAAACAATTGTTTTTTTTTTTTTTCATAAATGTGTAAATTAGTAATTATTGAATATATTTTCAGCACGCCATTATTAAAACATTCCACACATGTGCTCTCAATGTAGAGGATAGAAATTGCAAGGAAGCTTTGTTGAAACTTGTCTCTTTATTTGGAGCTTGGTGTTTGGAGAAACATTTAGCAACATTGTATATGGTAAGTTTGAATGACATGTTTTATATTTAAACACATTAATTCACCCATTAATGCACCCATTCTCACCAAACAGATTAAATTCTAACAACTATTTTCATTTTATAGAAGTAAAAATATATGTATTTAAAGAAAGTATTAGGTATCTTATTTTAAGTATTAAAATATATTTCAAACATACACCATGCCATAAGGTAACACTGATTATATTATTTAAGTGTATTTTTCCCTCAGGGTAAATACTTTTCTGATGACACCGGACACCTCTTAAGAGATGGAATTATAGAATTGTGTTCTGTAATAAAAACTGATGCCGTCACGCTTATTGATACCATCTCTCCTCCCGATTTCATCCTTAACTCAATTCTAGGAAGCAGCGATGGTTTCGTAAGTAATCCTCATCAATATTTTTTATTGTATATTTTATTCTACAATTGCCAAATCCAATGGAGATCCCCATCATAATATTGTTCTCTATAATTGCAGGCATATCAAAACTTGCAAGCGTCCATTTATTCATACCCCGGTGCTCTATCCCGACCTCATTGGTGGAAAGACGTAGTCAACTGGAAAACTTATGTACCTTCAAAGATATGACTTTAAACAAATATGTATTATATAAAAAATGGTCAAGGAGCTCAATATTTCTACATTAATTAAATAAAATATCACAATATTTTTTATACGTTGTTAAGACAAATTGTATTAGATTAAACGGTTTTAAATAATGTTCCCAATTAGTTTTTATTACATTATGTAGTTCCCAAAATACAATTAGATCGGAATCTTATTTTTTCAAACTTGCATTATTCATTGCAAATCTCTGCACATCTGATAAAACAATTTTTTGTAGCATAACAACTTTGAGTATATCGTTGGTCGGTATGCATTACCGCCAATCTACTGAATTAACATTTCCAGGGCTGGTATTCTGTTAGCGTTCTTTTAATATGTAAATACTCATTAAAAATGTATTTTCTATGCGCGCTTTTGCGTTCAGGAGACAGTAAAAACTGTATCTAACACATTTTTTACTCCGATCCGCAGTACTGTTCTCAAGTTGTTTTGATACCTACCTTTATCACGGGTGATCTCATCTTTAATGATTAAACCATTACCAAACACTGATTCACTTTTGGTTTTTTTATTTGTCCCAAAGCAGTGCGTGGATATAAAATACACAGCTCCCCAACAGCAAAACCGCTATGTTGGTGCTTCGAATATAAATCTTAAAAATAAAACTCTGATATTTAAATTAAAATCATTTATTTATAATACATAAAATTACCTAATACAAATAATAACATTTATATTTACAATTTTAATACTTCTAAAACCAAATATTTAATAAGTAAAAAATCTAGCAAAAATAATCATAAATTAAGTCTAAATTTCGTAGACAGTTTGCGAATTCAGAATAATATTCGGGGATCCAATGGCGAGAGCGAGAGGCGAATAGATAGAAGTCAATATGTACAAAATTGGACTTGTCTTTCTTATGCAGGAAATATTATGTATCTAAAATGTTATTGGGAAATAACATTAAATGGCATTTTTATGTGAATATTGATTACAATTACTGCAATACTTTAAATAATTCGGCTCCTATACAATATCACTATTTTCCTGTGTAACTATAAATTGAAATAAGTACATAGTAAATTGATCATTCCATTAATATAAATCAGACAATACTATATCAAATAACAAGTTATCATTTATGCTAATTTACTAAGAAGTTTAGGAAAAAACTTATCTAAATTTAAATTTCTTAAAATATTTACAAACCAAAAAGGATTTTTTTAGTTTCACTAATAACACAACGTTTAGGGAAGATTTTTCAAGGACTTTAATGAGAGCTACCCTGAGGAAAAATGGTATTTATCTATATTTGAAAAATATTTTAATGCAGCAAGTAAATTTAATACAATATAAGTATGCAGAAAACATAAAATATTATAAAATAAGTAATCTACGTCTATACTTCAATTATTGTTATATTTAAAGTATTTTTAGCGGCAGATGTGTAGATAATTACGGAGCGGTTGTAAGAAAATAATTAAGCGAATTAATTATATACATTATTAAGTCATAAAAACAATAAAATGGACTAAAAAAATTATTGTTTTGTGGAATTTATCAGTCTCATACGTGTGACTCTTAATTACTTAAACATTTTCCGTGATGAATGGGTGTCTCAAGACATCCTCCAAAGGCAATCTGCCTTCGGGATTCACAACCACCAGTTTGGAGATAAGGTCCCTCGCACTCAGGCTGACAAAACTGGGGAATTTCATGTCTACCGTGAGAATCTTATTATAAGTCTGGTTGTACTCTTTGGCATTAAACGGCGGCTCGCCAACAAGCAGCTCGTAGCACAAGACACCGACACTCCACAGGTCGACGGTGTACGTGTGCGCTTTGCCTTGGATCATTTCCGGGGACAGGTAATCCACGGTGCCGCAGAGAGTGAACCTCCTAGACGAGGGGGCGTGCACGGACCAACCAAAATCTGCAATCTTCAATTCCCCATTTACACCGAGAAGGATATTCTCAGGCTTAATATCTCTGTGGATGACCTTTTTGCTGTGGCAGTACACGAGGGCCCTGGAAAGGTCTCTGATGTAAGTGGCGACAGTTTTTTCATCAAATCTCTTATTGGGCTGGTCTTGGAGGTGTTTGTAGAGAGCGCCGTTGCGAGCATACTCCAGTATGAGGTAGACGCGCTTGTCATCATGGAAATAACCGAACATTCGCAATATATTAGGGTGGCGCAGGTGAGTTTGTATCTCTACTTCCCTCCTAACTTGATGCTCTACCTGAGCGGATTGGATTTGATTCTTAAATAGCACTTTGATGGCCACAACGAACTTGGATTGCCTTTCTCTAGCCAAATAAACGTTTCCAAACTTACCCTTTCCCAGTGGTCTGCCGAGATCAAAATTTTCTAAACACCATATTTTTTTTTCCGATTTTTGTTCCGGTGGGGGTTGAATGGGTCCATCCTCCTTATGTGGTTGTGCCTTGACTGCATCAGGCGTGATCTTCGTCTCGGGTTCGCAAGACATCGGAACAGAAGAACTGCTTCCTGCTTGAATACCATTCACTGTAGTAATGGTATTTACTGAGTTTTCGACCGCCGTTGGATTGATACTTTCTTCAGCTTGAGAGAGTATCACTTCAGAAGTAACAGTAGTAGTTAAATTAGCGTTAGTCGCAACATTACTGGTATTGGAATTGAGAGGAATATTACAGGATACACTAGCAGGAGAGTTGGCTGGCTTCTTAAAGATTTCTTTTTCACACTGAATTTTGATCAGCTTATTGCTGATCTGACTCGCGTTATTGACATTGGGACGATCCTGTACTGTAGGGTTTGTGGATTTACAAGATTTCACAGAATTGAAGTTGGGATCTACTTTTCTTAATGGTAGCCCAGGCTTTGGAAGATTGTTTGATACCGCGGTGGCCTGAGCCGGCTTTGCGGATTTAAGAGTTTTGGAAGAAAACTGTGCCGTTTGCAAAGTTTTATAGTGTTTATTTTGATAACTGGAAATTTGAACATTAGCTACATTTGAATTACTTTTAAGATTGTTTTTGTCAGTATTCGGTTTGATCACTTTGTATTGGCTTATCACAGCATTTTCTTTGTTATCGGCGTTTTTCAATCGATCCATTTGGGCGCGGAACATTTTCAGTTATTGTCACGATTCAAACAAAAATTCAAAGCCTAATTCACTGCAAGACGGTTAAATTCAGCGACCAAAGACAAAAACGAAACTATTTCACAATATCTGGTGACTGTAATGTTGCAACAACAGAAATTGACAAGTAGGTAACTCTTTGTCATCTCTATGGCTCTAATGAAAACAGAGAGAATGATTTCTTAGCCTATGTATAAACAAACACATAAACAGCCACATACGAATAAGTGACTCATCACCTTTCGGAAATTTTCGGATACCAATTTCCATTATTTTCACTAATATTTTTTAATTTACACGGTAAAAGTACTTCACTGATACCTAGATACCCTGCAATCATAGTATATATATGTTTTAAGTTTCGATCTATAAAGTAGGGTCTTCCCAAATAATTATAATTTGGAATGGAAAAAAATAGGAAAACCTCAATCCAAATTAATCAATACAGAACAAAATAAAGTTAATATTTAAAATCTTGGAATCCTACAGACTTTTATACGTTGTATGCACAGGTCGTACATTTAGCTACGAATCCATGTAAGGCAATTGGCAATGTCAATCAATTGAGACATGCATTGAGTCACGCTACATAAAAAATACAAATGAATACAAAATAAATATAAATTAGAGCTTCGAGTTCAGAAAGCAGTCTACACAACACAGCACACGATGAGTAACACTTTAAAAAATAAAATGGAAAAATATGTAAAGATCGTATATATATTATATGTGCTGTTTGTTTGTATTGTAAGACCCATTATTTCGACGGAGCAGAACGAGAAATTAAGGTAACTATCCGTATAATATATTTTGGTTATTTAATAGATTTGTTGGTCATTAAGTTTTTATTTTTAGCAATGGAGTCAAAGAAATTATTTCTGAAATTGAAATCAGTAGGGATTTAGAATACCTTTTAAATGGTGTTGTTGACCATTTGATAACTAATGAAGGCAATATAAACTGTATTGCTTTAGTATGTGATACTGTTTATTTAAACATATTTAGGGGGAAATGGTTCAAACAACTACAAATATTTTCATATTTTATGGTAAGTATGAGGAAAAATATTTTTAATGTGTGTTCTACCAAAAAATGAAAATGTTAAAATTACGGTTATTCTATTATGCGTCAGTGCTGTGGTAAGTATTTTTCAAACTTATTTATTGTGTATGCAGATGGTATGGTGTAATTCCATATTAAAAAGAAAAAAAACTGGTAAGTTATTTGCAACATCAGTTATTGCTTTAAACAATATTTTACTAAACTCATTATTATAATTATGCTTAATTTAAATAGAGCCATTTTTAGAAAACCGCTTTAAAGGCATGCACATGTTGAAATTTTTTGCAGTGCAAGAACGAAAAGCAAAAATATCTGCGCTTTCCACAAATATTAAATACATTGTTTTTAAGATTGTTGTAGAAGATTCTGAAGATTTACTATCCCCCAATTTTTATACGCTGGAATCTATTCATCAGATCAGAAGGGATGGCTGTAGATTGTATTTAATATTTATAGCTAATGGTTTGCAAACCTCAAGATTTTTGAAATTTGGTGACCGGTATGTATCCAGTAATTATTGGTAATCACAGAGTACGATATTTTGGAAATACGATTTTATCGTATTTTTGTATCAAAGATTGACAAACCCTCTCGTAGATACAATGTATTACAAGCTCATACCTGTTTATTTATTTTCAGATATCGAGTAATAGACACTCGAGCGAAATACATAATTTTGTACGATATAAGGTTATTTTCAACAGATATGCATTATATATGGAAAAGGATAGTAAATGTCGTATTTATTCGACAACATAAGGAAAATGAAAATAATAACGTCCAAAGTTCATGGTTTGAACTCACTACAGTTCCATTTCCATCGCCAATACGTGATGTTTTAGTTACAAAGAGAATACAAACCTGGAAAGCAAACGAAATTTATAAACAGATATCATTATTTAGCAATAAAATTGCCAATTTAAAAGGTCACACGTTACAAGTAGTCACTTTTCAACACATTCCCGCAGTAGTAAAAAAACTTCGGAAGGGGGTTTCTAGTGGGAATCAATTATTCAGCGGAATGGAAATGGAGGTATCTAGCTTTTTACTTTTTATTGCATCTATGTACATAGAATTCAAGTGAAGCCAGAAATAATTAATTTCAAACAGTTTCAACGAATTGTAAGAATACACTGTTGCGTGTTTGGTCAGTATGGTGAACTATTATAAGTATAACTAATTATAATGCTGCTTACAGTTCCACGAGATTTTCAATACAATATACCTGCATACCCACATTTTCCAATTAAAATATTTTTTTGATAACAAAGGGAATTTTAGGAGTACACTCATTTCTGTAGTCCCTCGTGAATGATAGACGGGGTGAGGTTGAGTAGAAAACGGGGAACATTAAAAAGGGAGAGATGCTGTATATTATACTAAAAAGGTACATATTATTTCAGATTGTGAGGGCACTCTCATCGGTCATGAATTTTAAGATAAATGTATATGAACCATTAAATGCCAACGAACAACAGTGGGGTCACCAACAATTGAATGGTTCTTTTTCCGGACTTCTCGGTGAAATGGTCGAAGGGAAAGCAGATGTAGCATTGGGAAATTTACATTATACACCATACCACCTTCAGCTCACCGATTTGACAATTCCTTATATATCAGAATGCTTAACATTTTTAACACCCGAGTCAACAACAGACAATTCCTGGAAAACTCTAATATTACCTTTTAAGTGAGTATTTTAACACAAAAATTTCTATAACAAATAACAGCAAACCTGTTTTGATATTTTTTTCTCAATGAGATATTTCAAAATTTTAGGCTCTATATGTGGGTAGCTACATTGATAGTACTTTTGATGAGTGGATTTATATTTTATAATCTAGCCAAATTTCATAAATACATTAGCGAGGAAAGCGAAAAAGAAAAGGATCTCAATAAAAAAAATTTGGTGGAAAAACAAATAGAAGTTTACGTAATACACCGACACACAAGTACGTTTTTTTAAAAAAAAAAAAAAGTTTTTTTTAATTAAAAAAAAAACATTGAAATTATGCCAATCAAAAATAATATTTTCAGATTTTCAAAAGAAAGAAAACATATCAAATAAACCAGAAGGACTTTACTTATTTGAAGAATTGACAAATAGTATTTTATACACCTACGGGATGCTTTTGGTAGTGTCCTTGCCAAAGTTACCCCCTGGCTGGTCAATCAGATTATTGACTGGATGGTACTGGCTCTATTGTATTTTAGTCGTAGTAGCTTATCGAGCGAGTATGACAGCTATATTAGCAAACCCAGCTCCAAGGTATAAAAAAACTTATCACATTCGGGTAATACATTTTAAGTTATCACTAACATCAAATGTTATTTTAGAATATTATATTTTTAGGGTGACAATAGACACACTACAAGAGTTATCAGAAAGCGCAATAGTATGCGGAGGATGGGGTGATCAGACGAGAGAATTTTTTAGAACAGCTTTAGATGAAACAGGACAAAAAATTGGAAACAAATTTGAAACAGTCAATAACGCCGAAAAGGGCGTGATAAGGATAACAAAAGGAGAATTGGCGTACTATGACAATATTTACTTTTTGAAATACGCCATATTCAAAGAACAAGCTAAAAAAAAAAAAACTTTAGTAAAAAGCTCATATAATGACACTAAAAGCGAATCAACTGACTTAAGTGGAGATCGAAACTTGCACATAATGCGTGAGTGCGCAATCCACATGCCAATTTCTATTGGTTTGCAGAAAAACTCTCCACTCAAACCTAAAATTGACAAATTATTGAGAAAAATAATTGAAGCAGGATTAGTAGAAAAATGGCTCAACGATGTCATGGTTCCAATATACACAGTCATGTCGGCTGACGAGGAAAATGTTAAGGCTTTGATGAATTTGAAAAAGTTGTATGCAGGTTTCGTTGCCGTTGGTATTGGATATACTATAGGCCTATTCGTTTTAATCGGGGAAATATTTTATTGGAAATACGTAGTTAAACGTGATCCAAGTTTTGATATATATGCACAACATTTATATTACGCAAATAAGAAATGAATTCCATACAATGTTATTTAGAAAATACTTTAGGCAAAATACAATATTAACTCTAGTAAACAGCATGATATTTTTGATTATCACAAATTTATAGTTTGCGAATGATCTGAAAAAAATTGACCCTTTGCCTAGCCTCATATTTTTTGTCTAATATAAAAAAAGAAGACATCATTTTTTAAAGGTTGAAATAGCAACACTGATCCATATGCAATGACATTTCTATTGTTTCTGTGATCTATGGTTAACTTTAACTTGTTTGACGCACTGTGGTTTGACGTTTACAACACATGACACAGGATTTTTCGGAGAAAGTATCCAAAATAAATCGTATTAATAACATTTAAATTAATGACATTAGCAATTTTACTCTTTAGTATTATATTATACCGTACAACAAAGGTAAGTTGCCTTCGAAATACTTAGAATAAATCCAGTAATTTTAGTGGCTTTACGGTTAATGCATTTAATATATTTTTATTGCAGAGATGACTGATTTAGAGTCACAAGCCGAAGAGAGGGAAGTTCTTTCTTCTATTTACGATGGCGACGAAGCATTTAAACAAATATCATCTACCGTTTTTCAGTATAAGGTAAGTTAACCCTATAATAATGATTATGCTGTAAGATAAACTGATTAATTTGGTTTGACATTCAAGTATTTATTTTACAGTATGGTGAAAATGAAGATATGAAATCATTTTTATTAGAAATATCGTGGGGGCCAAATTATCCTACAGAGAAGCCAAGTATTAATATGGACACATTTTATAACCGTAATTTGTAAGTAATACATGCATTTGCTATTGAGCCGGTGTTTATTTTGTAGTATTCTATATTAAATTATGAACTTAGTTTAAATCTATCACATATTTTTGTTGGATTTCGACAATCGTTGACATCCTGGGGACATTTTCAAACAAATGTGAAGATTATATTGAATTAAAGTACAATACATAAAGGTATTATGGTCGTTAGTAAGTTTTTTTTGCCTTTTACCAAATTATGATAATATCGACCGAAATACAAATCGATAATAATTTTGAAAATGTATTTCATTTATTATTTCAAAAATAATATTTTTACGAATTGTTACTGATATCACATAACAGCCTAATTGCCTATTTAAATAATTTGATTTTATCATCATGAATTTATGTTATGGGATAAAAATGCACATTGGGTGAATGATATATGTTTTCAGTATTTTCCAAGGTATTTATGACTGAAGTTTCATCAATGTCAGCATTCTTCACTGTGAACTAACAATACACTTTCACCAAATATGTACTTTCCATTTATTTATTACATTCTGATAATTATTGTTGTATTGTAATATTGAATATTAAGGTAGTATTTTAATATAATAGGCATGTATTTTTTTTACTACTTCTTTCATCTTTTAGGTTACAATCCGTTAAAGATAAAATAATCTCCACAGTTGAGGAGGAAGCGGACCAGTGGTTGGGTTGTGCGATGACATACACACTATTTGAATGTTTAAAAGAAAAATTAGCAGAACTATTAGAAGCCCAAACTGCTGACCCTGTTGCGGAAATTACTGCAGATGTTGAAAAAAGTTCATTAGATGTACAGGTACTGAATAGTTTATTTACAAAAAACATCCAGGCTTTCACGAAGCTGGTAAATCACAGTGAACAAATTGTTAAATAGAAAATATATTGTCATTCACATTTTATATGAATTACACAATAGGAGCCCTTTTCCTCTGAATCAAAATATTTATTTAAGGGAATATAGTTCCGTAAACCAAAGTATTCTGTAAAAATGCATTAAAAAATTATAATATTGCAATTACCTATATTATTAATAAAATGAACTGACATTTTACGTTATTTTTTTTGTTCATTTTTTAATTTTTGTTTATTTTACAATTTATCACTGGGTTATCCCGAACCAAGGAACATAAAACACATTTTATTTATAGCAAGTTACTTAAGTGACCAATTATCATTGATACTAAACACTTCTACAAATATCACAAAATACAAAAATAAATATAGTTGAACTCGCAACTAAATAATAGTTCTGTGTGCTCAAAATGTGACTATGCATTTTAATTTTCTACCGGTTAGGATGTTTTTTGTCATTTTTTTCCACGTTCTTATTTTGGAAGAGTAATGAAAAACATCACCTTGTAAATATGAAATTTTAAAAGAAAGTGAACAGCTGTTTGAAATTCTGGTATCTACCAATGCCTTAATTACAATTGTAAGTTAAAAAGCTGTAGCGTTTACAATATATTTCAGGATGAGATAAAGAAAGGTCCCAAGAAGGAGCAACTGACGAAGGCTCAAAAGAGAAGAGTTTGGGATCGGGCGGAAGGAGGCAAGGGAGGGGAGAAGCCCCGTGGGTATGACTGGGTGGACATCGTGAAGCACCTCTCCCAGGCCCCCGGCCCACAGCGCCCTGCTCTCGCCTCCTCCTAGCTGCCAATTACTACTAGGATATCAGCAATTCACAACATCATTTTCAAGTGTTCATTATAATAAAAAAACAGCTAAGTTTATATTATTTAAATGGTGTCTGTTCCTACACTATTTTGTTAATCATTTTTCATGCGTAACATCAATGAATGAGTCTGATATGTTAATGAGGTATTCAAGAAACTTTTCTTGTTGAGCTACAAAGTATAATATAATTTCTTTATGTGTGGATACCGCTAAGAAGACTTTAGTCCTAAGATAAAGTTTCACGCCTTTTGAATCCATATTATTGGGTTTACTATAATTAATTCATCTAGGAACTCTTAAAACATGCTTATATTATGAATTTGGAAGCTGTAAGGACAAATTACAATTATTTAAGAAAAAAAAATGATAAAGAATGTCGCAAGTTTTATGCCATTTTTAAATGTTTGTCCTTCAAATTTATGTTGACAATATACATAAATATGTAGAATGTTAATCATAGTGCTGTTGAAATATTTAGCAATATCTATTCCTTATACATTTGTTATTTAGGACAATATTATGTATGTACATATTGCTTATGTATTATATAATTTTTAATCATTAGAATTGAGAAAAAAATATTTGTGAAGAACTGTAGGATAAACACACTATGTAATAATTCTTATTAATAATACAAATCCCTAGAAAATTGTACATGGAAATAAATTTTTATTGTTGCAAAAATATGTTTTTACTATAAATCTTTCCTATTTCGTAAAGTTCAAACCGCACTTGAGAGTCGCTGGATGTCAGCTGTGCTGCACAGCAAAATTTTCTGTGGAGTGTCCCGCAGTACAGCGCAGCTCTGGTCCAGTTTGTGTAATCCAAAACAGTGAAAATGATATTTCATGTTGCTGCACGGCGTAGCAGTGATGCTCTAGTGCGGTTTGACCTTAACGGTTATCATGTTTTCCTGACAGTGGTAACAATAGAATGCTTACAAAATGTACATAAATAAATAGTTTAAAGTATGATACATTTTTTTTATTAGCAAACGTATAATCAATGCATGTTTGATTTAACAGTTATAATTAATTTTTATTTTTTCAAATCGTCAATTCTAAGATAAAATATACATTATTATTTATTTTCACTAGTAAGTAAAAAAACAAAAACATTTTTTTTTCACGTGGGCAACACGAGGTCGGTCTACGATCTACTGATCTACAGATCTACAGATCTACGGATACACAAAAAACAATCTTAGTTCAGTTGATTTCAAACCTACATTTATGACAATATCTTTTGTAACGAAACACATGAATCTACAGTTTGATAGTTATCAATAGCTTAGTTAAGCTGGAGGTTTTTTGTGTACTCACTACGTTGTGTCTAATTGTATTAAATCATTCAGTCTTTTTTGACCATCCTTTTCACCATACTTCCAATTAGCTCTCCACTCTTGCGAGATAATTAAGTTTTTATCTAAGTTCCAACCTGCAATGTTATTTAAACAATTTTAAAATATGCAAAAATAAATAGGTAAAAATTGAAATAAGCAAAAAAATTCTTTTTTAAATATGTAAATTTTTAACAAACATCTAAAATAATATATGCTTATTTTTAATTATCTAAAAACTAGACATTTCGCACCATATGATACAAACGATGCATATGATGTTACCTTCGCCATATTATGCTTGAGTTGTACGCAGTGTTTATTAGAAACACACTCGGCAGGGATAACATATGACGACAAAGGCAAGCCGTTTTATATGTGCTTGTTTTTAAAACCAAAAATTATTAGTGTAAAAATACATTTAAAGTTATATTATTAGAATCATAAAAATCTATTTTAAATATTAAATATACTTTTAATGTTATTCCCGATTTATGAACAGACCCTATTTGGCCAAATCTGTGGCTTGGATCTATAAGAGCCAATGTCGTAAATGGTAATATTACAGGGGAGTATTTATTAAGCTAATTTGTGGCATTATTTGATGTCTTTGATAACAAATATAAAAAAAAACATTACAACACATGTACGTGTGCATAAAATAGTTAAATATACAATTTTTTTCTTAAAAATGGTAGAAAGAAAAATATGAAATCTGACTTTGGCCCTTCTAAATCCTAGCCACAGAAATATTTAAAAAAAGATAAATTAAAAAGTGAAAAAAGTATTTTACCGGCGATTCTAAGTCCTTCGCTGAAGACATCCCACTGTGTGGCTGCTATTTTCTGAACCTCCCTGTACAATTCTAGCGATGGACTATCCGGGAGTTTGGCATCGGCAGTATGAATTTCCTGCGCTCTCGAGCGCATCGTATGAAATGACAAATTAGAAGACGAGCTGGTAACATTAGCGTCACTTAATTGCATCTGAAATAAAATCACTATTGGTCAGAATTGAAAGTAACAAAATATATTGGACAATGAGTAAATCGAGATTTTATTTATCTCAATACCAACCAGGCATACAAAAACGCCATAATTCTATTTGTATTCTCTTTCACTAAGAACGTTTAAAAGTATTTAATTTAATATTATTTTTTTATATTTACACTACATAAAACTTTTAGATATTTAACTGGTATGCAACATTTGCCGAGTTTATTAATTAGAAGTTACACTCTTATAATTTTCATTATAAATATTTAGAAAAATGACAGCAAGAACTTGTAATCATTTGCCAGAATATTCAGTAAAAACTCACCAAAGACTCTTTTTTGATTGTGCTAATAATGATACCAAATATGATAGCATTAAAATATCCACAAAGAATATCTTCCGATGTGGATCTTTCTTCTAAAATAATGTATATAACCTTTTTAGGCATGTCAAAGAGTATCAGATATCCACTGTCTTGGAATGTGTCAACAGCAATTTCCATATTTTGTAGAGTAACTTTACCAGATTGTACTAGAGACTTGAGGGAATCACCAATTTTTATTTTGTAACCGCATATCCTTCTATCTACAAAAATAAATATACATTACATCATATTTAATATTTCGGTGATCCTAATGTTAAAATTACGGGTTACTTCTTGATCGATTAAATTTTAATTAAGTTACTTTATGTATAACTAATAACTCCGGTGTTAAAGCAACAGTTTTAAGTTATTTTAAAGTTTGCATGATGGTTCTATGGTAGAGATATGGACTGGATCAGAGATTTAAGATTCAATCTCTATTATAACATATTTTTCAGAACTGTTATTTATAAAAACGGGCCCAACATTTAAACATCCATTGATTAATAAAGAATGTGATTTGCACTGTTTTATCTAAATATGAACATTCGCTGACTGTATATCAAACTATTTTTTATAGAATGATTTGAAATGTTAATTAAAAATACAGCTATTTTGTCCCATCTATAAATAAACACAAAAAAATGACTGCCTATCACATTGAAGCCACATTTTTAAACTTTGATTAATCGAATCTCTAACATTATTTTATTAAACTTTCTTTTACAGTATTTTTACCCTAAATAAGTAAATCTGATACTCACCCGAGATTGTATTTTTTAAAAAGAAAACTGGTTCTTGAGAATTAACAATATTTGGGGGAAGAACAGTTTCATATTGTAGGAAGATCAAAGTGGCATAGTGAAATCTGGTAGAATTGAAGGTATCCAAACAGACGGACGACACTCCACAGTAGTTGGAAATCAAATGAAACGCTGTGAAGATGAAAAATACTGGCCATATTTTTCTGAAATAAAAATTAACTATTTCATCTTTGCGAAAATATGATTGCCCCTTGAAATAATTTATCACAATATGTATGTGTATATATTATAAATATAGAAAATAGTATCTACGAACTGTCCCACTAAAGAGATGATCGCAATCGCGGCGAAGGAAGCTATCAGATTTACAGCGGTCTCTTGTGAACCATCTTTGGCTGCTACATCTGCAAGGTTACCTCTGATAGCCTGATGCTGTGTCAAGGCGGCTCTTGTGGCACCACCTACAAGAAATACATATTTTTTATTAGATCGCAGTTGGTTAGACAGCCAACTATGAAGCTTGAAGAAAAAAATCTAAGTAATATTTTTTTTCAAGTGGTCTGGGTGACTTTCTTCCATATCTTCTCTTTCCCACCTTTAAATTATTCCTTTTTTAAAAAAGGAAATCGTTAAATTCTATGTACTTAACTAGAACCTCCTGTCACAAAGTACTAACATGTCATTTTAGTAAATTTTCACAATTATGATTTAAATAGATTTCTATAATCATTACGTTTAATATCCATTCATCTATTTGTGCACTATTTCCATTTTTTATGATCGCAATAGATAAAAATATTTTACTATTTTAGGAAATCAAAATGCAATATTCAGTTATACATACGGCAATACAGAAAAAAAACTGAATTAATTATTTTTTAATTTTTTTACAGAACATCATAAAAACATGATTTTTGGTTCTTGTAAAAACTTAGTCTTGGTGCACTTAGGTTACAAATTCCACAGCAGTAAAATTATTTACTCTAAAGATTGATCTGATGTGTTTTAAAACTAGGATATCAGATTTAAAAGTGTAGATTATTAAATAAAATTTTAATCAAGAAGTTACCTGCAACTCCGACAATTGATTTCATGGCTGTGGAAATACAAAGAACATAGGTTGTATATCCGGAGAACAGAGGTAATGCCAATTCTAGACAAATTGCCGCATCATTTAAGCAGTCAGCAGCTAGACGCCACTTTTTACTATCTGCATCTAACGAAGTTCTGAAATCAGTACATAATAATGTGAATTTTAAACATCTTCATCTCATGGAGCGAAAAAAATATAACAATACATTCACATCCTACATTAAATAGAAAGCATTTTAGATTTTTTTTGTTTGTTGTTGCTACGTATAAAGTGTCCTTGTCCAGGCAGATGATGACTATAGTTTTGTGTATGAAATACAACTAGAAATTCGAACGTGTTTTCGACTCAGTGGATACTTTCAGGGGAAAATCCTGAAAAGGAAAATTGAATGGAGATAAGTCCACCTCATAGTGCAGTAGTTGGCGCATTTACCTACCACGTTGAGGTCCTGGGTTTGATCCCTGGTAGATTCAACGAGAAACATTTGTTTTATAGCTGATATTGCACTGCAATATTTCACTATCCCTGGACTGGCACCTAAAGCAAAAGACTGGTCCCTTTACCTACATAAACAGATGACGCCCCATTGGATGTGATTAAGGGTGGGACGATGGTAAAATTACAAACTATTAGTATTATTTTTAAGATTCTTGTGTTAAATGAAGATAAGGCAATCAGTTTTATGCTAAAAGAAAGAAGACAACATATTTTTTTAAAATATTATGCATGGGTATTGAATTTGCAGTACCCTTTCCACCAAGCAAATGCAATTCTTCCAACATTGCCAGTTCCTTCCTTAAGTACCCAAGTTATTGTAGCAGCTAAGGGCGTAGCATTAACATCACCAACTCCCACTCCTTTCATAACAGCATGCGTAGCCAGAGTTCCTATAAATAATGAGTTACATTAAGAATTTTGTGAAACACTAAATTTAACCTTAGTAAAATGGATCGCTTGGATGAAGAGTTTTTTTTACGCATCATAACTACGTTAGTTAGTTTATTTTATATTTTATTTATTAACATTTTTTTTGCTTCTTACAATAAATTTTACCAATATAAAACACACTATCGCATAAGCAAAAAATCCCACAAAGGCATGACCTATATGCGAGTATGCATTTTAAAGGCTACTGGAAGAATACGACGGATATTAACAATTTCAAACGGAGCTAATATTAAAACATAAATAATGTTTGTTGGTAAAAATATTTTTTTTTATTTTACTTATAATAAGTAGTTTTGGATTCTTAATTACTATCAATAATGTAAATTTTATGAGTTTTTTTTTTAAAAGAAAAATAAATATTAGCGTTCTTATAATTTACCTAAATATTTCCATTTTGGTGGCCATTTTCAACGAGTTGAAACGATAAGAAAATGGAAATCAAATTGAGGTAGAGTGGGGTTCGAACTTCGAACCACTGATCCGTGAGTTTGCAATTCCACAACACTAGCTACGAAACTACAACCTGATAGTGTCTATTTTAAAAAATTGATGTTTTTTATATTAGTATTCTATTTGTCCCAACCTAACACAGGACTTTAGTCCCACGGAGTTTGGAAGTGTTTTAACATAAATCAATACCTAATTTGTTAATAAATTAACTGAAATACAACTTCTATTTTACCAGTTATTGTGCTGCAGAAAGCTTGGGCTGTGTCCCATATTTGGTATTGAGTATAGTCGGCGCTAACACTATTTGGATAGCCTTGTGGTAAAAATATCTCTTGGACGAACTTTCGAAAGCCATGTTGGATGTTACCCACGAACGAGTTCTCCGTAGTAACTGCCAAGAGCACGTTTTGATCTAAAATATTAAAAATATTAGAAAAATATATAGTATATTAATGGACCTGACCAATTATTAGACGTTTTTTTTAAAAATGAAATACTGAATGGCTTCTAGACACAGAAAAAACAGTAATAGGCATTCACATAATACAAGATCGGTTGGAATGTATTTATTTATTTGTTTATGTAAGCAGTTAAACATGTATCCAGATTACAGGTCAAGACTGCAAAACTAGATTTTTAAATAAAGCCAAACAAAGTACACCTTGGGGGTCCTGTTATGTATATCTATATATTATATTAATTAAAAAAAATATAGTATTGTGTAATCATATACAAAGTTCAAAAACAAGATTTAAAAATCAGGCACTTACAACGCTTTACCTGAGGAAAAAAAAAGAAGTCAACTTTAGCCCTCCGAGTAAAGCAGTTTCTAATAACTAATAAGTAAAAGAAAATAGTGTGTGACATAATATGTCATATATTATTAATAAATCGTACGTGTCCGCAAAGGTTTACGTACAATTTAAAAAATATATCTGTGGCTTGGATCCATAAGGGCTTAGATCGTAATTGTAATATTACAGGATAGTATTTAGCCAATTTGTAGCATTATAATGAATAGTTTGACGTCTTTGAATAACAAATCTTAATAAAAATCATTACAAAACATGTATGTCTGTATGAATAGTTAAATATACAATTTTTTTAATTGACATTGACTACAAAATGGTGGCAAGACAAATATGAAATCTGAAATTGGACCTTCTAAATCCAAGCTACAGATATATAGGTATATACAGTTGTGAAGTACAGTAAAACTCTGTTTATCCGAACTCCAGTCATCCGAATTGCCAAATATCTGGATTGTTATCAGGAAATAAAAAAATATATTAATGGATAGAAATGTAAAAGAGAAATGCAACTAGCCTGGAAACTATAATCAGCCTATAATTCCTAAAATCCGGCTACGTACACTTAGTTGAGATTTGTAACAATATGTTTGTATTTAGAATCAATTATTTTTTGTATGTCTATATAAAAATTCTAAAACAATTGATTATGTACAAATATAAACATATTTCACACTAGACTAAAATTGTAAAATTTCTTCCTTGGCACGGGTTTTCTCAGTGAGGAATACATTGTTAATTCAATTATATGATGTATTCTTGCGAAGCATTAAATAAATAATAACACGTAAACAAGTTTCTTCGTCAAAGCAATTAACTTTGCTGGACATGTTTAAGTAAGTTTTTGTTATTCCAATTCGCTGTATTATTTCAAAAGCAAAAAAAAACTGATATTTGAGTAAGTATTACATTTTATTTCAAAACATTGCCTCAATTAGTATTTTTTTGCATCACAATTGCCTTGAGTTCCAATTACAGTCCACCCAGGCTGAAAAAATTCACATTTAAGTTTAGTGTTCTCACCGGGAATCGAACCCAGAACCTTCCGTGTGAGTCAAGTGTTAACCACTTCACTACGGAGGCCACCAAATTGAATGGTTAATACAATTATCCGGATTTCTACATATCCGGATAACATCTGGCACTCATTAATCTGGATAATTGAAGTTTTACTGTACAACTATTGTAATTTGCTTTTACTAAAAATGTTGTTTTGTATTTCTTCTGAAAACTAGATCTCATTTTTGCTCAATTTACGCATAGCATCACAACATAATTATAAACATAAAACATTTAAAAATTGAAGCTTACATGTCATATAATAAATCTGAATCAAATATTTTATACTATTTGATAATAATAACCTTAAATTATTAAGTTAATTTTACCTGGCGGTTGTGTATAGTAAATTTCTTTGCCAAATGTACTATATTTTTCTGATAGTAAAATTCTAAAATCTGTTTTAACCGGTTTCGAAGTGGAATCTTGCAAGAGTAAACTTTTTCCTTTTATAATATCACCTGAAACAGCATTAAATGCAGTACATGAATCTTAAATAAGTATATTTTATATCAACTTGTATCTAATTTGTCAATTTATTTAAATTGAATGATAATAAAATATTTCAAGATAAGCTAATTATCATAGAAAGATTAAAAACAAGATTCATAACGTATCCGCAACCAATGCTGCAGCATTTATGCATAGGGTACTGCATTTATACACAAATTTCAGAGTTGTTTAATAATTGTATTACTTTGTTTAGATGAAATGTTAGGGAGAAAAAACAATTTTAAACAAACATTTCGTGTCACTCTTGCTGAAAATCAAACACAGCATCTCTAGCACGGCAGTCAAACATGTTAATTACAAAAAAAAAAACAAGGGGTGCATACAACATATTGAATGAATTAAATTTTGCCGGTAAAATTTCCACTAACTGCTAAGAAAACGTAGTGTTTTATTAAATATAGAATATTTTATTAATGACAAATTACCCGTATCCGAATACGACATTTTGATTTAAATCGATTATGCATATAAACAATGAAAATTTTAGTTACGTGGACAAATAATTTCAAATTTTCACATTATTGCATCTCATACGTCATAACAAATATGACAGCGACAGCAAAACAAACGTCTAATTTTGAAGTTGGCAGTGCTGTCCAGCAATGTAAGGGTTTAAACATAAAGACTTGAAATTGAAAGACGATTAAATAAAAAACGGTAGGTACTTTCATTTTAACGAACTATTTTTCCATAATTACTCAATTTCTTTTCCACATCTACATCCACTCCTAAGCGGAGTATTCGGATTTGTGGACTCATGTCCAGAAGACTCCAGGAGGCATACGATATCGCACACGACCCCAACATCACATGTTCAAGCCAGGTCCACAGCCTGACAGGCTACTGTGTGTGTTCTCGGACATAAAATAGAACCACCCTTTTTACCTAATATTCTTCTCAAGCACTAATTATCCAAACTCAGAAGTTTGATGTTTTGAGTTTTAATGAGGTGTCAGGATTCGCACCCATATAGGAGTATTGATAGTATATAAGATATGAAAATGGGCATTTCGTTTTGAGCAAATAAAGAGTAAAGTTCCATGTGGGCGGCACTCATCGTCTAAAAAGTTGAAAAATAAATTCTTAGGCGGGTTACTAGCCCTTTGTGAATGACACTACCCTTAGTTATATGAACTTCTAAATATTTAAAGCTGCCAACTTACTTGATCCTCTGCCCATTATAACAAGGGTGATCATTGTCAGGTCAGGATTTGTTGCACACAATCTGAGTCTTTTTGGTATTAGATAATAGATAATATTAAGACAGCCTTTCAACATTAAACAATATAAGAGGCGCCGTGGCGCAGTTGGTTAGACGGCTATCTGTGAAACTGGCGTCGCGGGTTCGATTCCCGCCAGTTGCAAGAGAAAAATCCAAGAAAGATTTTTTTCTCAATTGGTCTGGGTGTTGTGGTGTATTTTTAATTACCTTCTTCCATATACCCTCTATTCCACCTGCTGACAAGCCTCAAAATAGAGGCTTAGCGGGTTATTCCTTTTAAAAAAAAAAAAGTATATTATTTCGATAGAAGTGTATATTAGATACAAAATACGAACTCACGACTAATAAAAAAAAGTATTGTTATTCTAACTGTAGATTAATAATTAAGCCGTTCATTTTGGAAACGAAAACTACCAAAATGGGAAAATTTTAAATGAGTAATATATTTTGGTAAAAACTAGTCGAAAGAGAAAAATTATTCACTCTGAAAAAATAAATCTTTCATGTAAAGTAAAGGGGACAATCTAAGTGTGGCCAGTTGAGCTTTCGTGTACTATTGACCACTAAAACGCACAGGTTCAAATTGACTAATACCACTTTCAATAGAATTGTCTGAATTATGTCTTTGTTCTCCTTTAATCAATTATGCTCGTAGATAAAAAAAATACCGTGCAGTATGTCAAAACAAGACAATAATAAAGGGCGCTGTTATTATCCTCTTGTGATAACATGTTATACACAGCAGTACAAAAATATAATGAGGCGTTGTTGAATTTAGAGTAGTCAAGTAATATTTAGTAGTTTTATCGTTTTTTACTTTGACCGTACTTTAAATCAATTAATATACTATATTTTTTAATCATTGCACACATTAAATCAATTAATATACTATAATTTTATGTTTCACATAAATCACTATTATTAAGAAATAATTTCTGTTCTTTTCCCACCTTTTAAATAATAAAAGCTTTATGCCAATTTCGGTCCAAAAACTCCCAAAAATGAACTGTTTAGCAAACTAGTTGTAAATATTTATGTTTTCTGTCCCCTGTTAAAATAATTATTTGATCTTATCTCCAAAATATGTTGAGAATAGTATAAAAACTGTAAACGTTGTAAACAATTCACCAGTCTTGAAGACTCCTACATAGGCGAAAGCGCTCGTTGGTCTAAATAATATAAAGTAAAACTAAACCAAGAAGTTTCATTGATAAGTTTGTTTATAATTTTATCGTAATCATTATATTTTAACAGTTTATTTCTCTTCAAATTTCGTTTGTAGAAACATATTATTATTGTATTTGACTAGTTTCAAGAATTCTTGATTTTTGATGAAATATGTGTATTTTTTAAAACTCCAATAATATTATCAAATTAATAATTTCATGTTTTTGTAAAGCAGAATAAATTATTTAGCTGGCGGATATTCTAAGTTGAAATAATGACCCCCTCTAAAACTAATAAATAAATCCAAAAGCGTTGCTGATGTGAAAAATTATTTGATCTTCATAAAATTTTAGTACAATGCATAAGATATAATTTAATAGAATTAGTTGGAAGTACAATATACAGTTTTCAGTATTGTGATTATTTTAATATGTATAGGTATTACGTCCGAGTATTTTTGAGTATATTTGTTTTTACGGTTAAACGCGTAAAATTTGAAAGCATATTGCTAAAAATGACACAAAACTTTTTTTATGCAAAAATAATGGTTATAGAATACTTGGGTTCCAGCACTAATTGGAAATACGTATGCGCCATATTTCACTTGTTTTTTTCTATCTAAATCATGAATAATTCATTTTCTAGATCGAAAGAGGAGGAAAACATGCGGAGAGTAGTTCGCTCTTCCGCGAGCCGTGACGTGACGCCACTGGCGCGTGCTTCCTGAATAAAATATTGTATTCTCTGTGTCCAGTAATTATTACCCAATTTTCATCATGTGCATTGTGTGTGTAATAATTACCCACAGAATCTGCTTATCAAGATTTGCAAATGTCAAGGATTTTTGCTGCGAATTATGTTAATAATTTCACATGCAATAAATACACCGATCCTATGCATGTTATGCATTTTTAATGTAAAATGTGCTCTACAGATTTCATTTATTGAAATGATTATTAAATGAAGAAAAATGTTAAAATTAGTTGTATGATAAATACCGCTAGGCTGTGTGGTGTTTTAATTAGGTGCACCATGATTTTCCGCTTCAACGTCTTGGCCATAACGTAATAAGGGAGCTAAGTGTTTTTTAAAAAATATTTTTTTTGTTCGTAGATTATCAAACTATGCAAAATTTAAAAAATAATAATTATATGTATCGTATTATCATCGCTATGTTTTTTTAAAGTTTAGTAATTTTGAAATTAATCCGCCCAGACGTCACGACTTCAAGTCGGTGAGTTTTCATGGCATTTAAAAAGAAAACCCCGTACCGTACAAAACACGCGTTCACCTGAATCTGTGACGTTTTTAAGTAGTTAATTTGAATTAAAACGTTTTGTTATACATTTTCGAGAAACTTCCTCATACAATTAAATAAATGCTTTAATTTTTACCGTGTGTAAGAAAAGATTTTTATATCCAATTTTCCGTAGAACTGTACTACCTCATTATCATTGGCTACCATGCAAGAGGTCCCAGGTTCGTTTCCTGATCAGAATGAAATTTGCATTTGAAATTATAGTTTTTTAGCTGCGATATAAATATATTTAATTTATGTTGTTGTGTATTTGTAAATATATTGATATTTTACAGCAGAGAAGGAAAACATTTTGAGGGAGGGAATACTGGATTTTTTTTATTTAAAAAGTATTAGTGACATCGATTTTGCGTGCTTGACGGGTAAATAAAAATTGTTAACAACACATTTTTATGTTTTGACAGGACTAGTTTCTAATGTCACTTATATTTCATTATTCATTTTATTATATTATTCCATGATTCCCTTTACCCCATTTAAAAAAATAAAAAAATAAATAAAAACCTTTATTAGCATAAATAAACAATACATCCAGTAAATAAATGGAACACTTAAGGTAAAACTTGCCAAAAAAGAGTCTGGCTCTTGTGCTTGGCAAGTTTACAAAATAACATAAAAAAGAAACAAAAAATGCAAAACAAAATAATAAAATAAATAAAAAATTAAACAATTTTAAAAATTGAGAATAATAACAAAATTTATAAACACAGGCACATATTAAACATTCATCTTTATTTTAAAAAAAAAGTTAATGTTAATTATTTCAAGAAGCTTTTCTTTAATTTATCCTTATATTTTCCGTAATTTATTTCTTGACGTAGATTTTGTGGTAAATTATTGAAAAGCTTCCGTCCTATGTAAGTTTAATGATGTTTGGCCGTGGTAGTTTTAATTCTCTGTAGAGCGAGGCCTACATGCGTACACTTACATTCTAGATAAAAAATATAATAACAAATTAGATAAATAGGTAGATATAGGATATAGATATAAATATAACATTAAACATTGTATACTATTGTACTTTGTTTTTGTACAAACCCATAACATCGAATCAAATAAACGATAGGTACGCTCAGATAGTTCCGTGTCTTGGGTCTAAAAAGGCCAATGTCGGTTTTCGCTTTTTACTTACCAACATTTTGCAGAGGGTTATATAATTAATAGTTTTAAACACATAAAACGGTTTATTATGACATCACAAAAATTAAACCCGTAAAATTACTCAACAACGTTTTGAGTATGTCTAAATAAATAAATAAATAAATAAATAAATAAATAAATAAATAAATAAATAAATAAATAAATATATAAATAAATAAATAAATAAATAAATAAATAAATAAATAAATAAATAAATAAATAAATAAATATATAAATAAATAAATAAATAAATAAATAAATAAATAAATAAATAAATAAATAAATAAATAAATAAATAAATAAATAAATAAATAAATAAATAAATAAATAAATAAATAAATAAATAAATAAATAAATAAATAAATAAATAAATAAATAAATAAATAAATAAATAAATAAATAAATAAATAAATAAATAAATAAATAAATAAATAAATAAATAAATAAATAAATAAATAAATAAATAAATAAATAAATAAATAAATAAATAAACAAACAAATAAATAAATAAATAAATTTCCTCACTATGGAATTATTCAGATCTAAATTTGTTGAACAGCGAGGGAAACATTTTTGAGAAGGGAATATGGAGTCTAGGCTTATGACCTGTCATTGGCTGGCTTAAGTGGCCACTTTACACACTGTGTAACATTCACCATTCAGCCTATGTTTGAACATCCACATTTCCTCAACTCTTCCATCTGTTGACTTTTGTAAAGTAAAAGAGCTGAAACCTTTATCATGTGAATGAGATTCACCCGGCTGAACCAATTCACTTACTAGGCAACGCCTGGAAACAATTTTCCAATATTTATACTTCATCTAATATATATTTTTATTTTATTTAGATAAACAAAAATATGTATACTATATTACTACTCAATACATTTTTTGTATAAATTCAATACATATATTTACATTAACGTTTCCCATTACGTAAAAGAAAAAACAATTCTTGTGTACGTAATGTGGAGTGACGTCTTACAATAATTTGAATATTGTATTATTAATTATTAATATTTTTAGTATAACATATAATTTACAAACAAAAAAAAGGTGTTTTTTATCAGTGCTACACAAAAAAGAATTATAAATATGTTGTATTCCTGACTGCACTTTTTGTTTTCTTCGTTCATTTCATTAAAGAAAAATATTCCTCTGTAAACATAATGATGTGCTGTAGTTGTTTTTATTTTTGGAATTTATATATCTGTCTTTCAGAGGCAGACAGATGCAAATCCTAGCGTCAAATATTCGAACAAAGCTCAGAATCTACTTTCTCTTAGCGAATTCAAATAATTTATAGCATTAATTTGTATTTTCAGTATTTCAAAACATTGGATACGAAAATTGAAATATCATTTCATCAAATTCTGTATTTGCATCCGTCTGCCTCTGAGGTACAGATATATATATATATTTATATATATATATATATTTATATTTGTATATATGGAAATGTGGATGTTTAAACATAGGCGGAATGGTGAATGTTACACAGTGTGTAAAGTGGCCACTTAAACCAGCCAATGGCAGATCGTAAGCCCTGTAAATTCCTAGACTTCCATATTCCCTTCTCAAAAATGTGTTTCTCTCTGTTGCAACAAATTTAGTAAAATATTCTCCTGTAATGTTATGATTTACGGCATTGGCCCTTTTAGACCCAAGCCACAGAGTTGGATTGAATCTTATTTAAAGTATCGCCTCCAATCAGTTGCACTATTAAACTATCAGTCTTCATTTAAACAACGCTATTCCGGTGTACCCCAGGGATCCCACTTGGGTCCATTATTGTTTATTCTTTATATTAATGATATGGGTAACGTCTTTAAATTTTCCGAATACAAAATATTTGCCGATGACACAAAAATATACAAGAAAGTTACTTCCCTACAAGATTGTCTTGATATGCAAGAAGATCTTGAAAACTTCTCTACTTACTCTGTAAATAATCAGCTCATATTAAATCCGCTTAAATGCAAAACAATTACCTTAACGAGAATAAAAAATCCGATAGATTATTCGTATTCTCTATCGGGTACAGTCTTGCACCGTGTCCAAGAAATACGAGATCTAGGTGTAGTTCTGGACTCAAAAATGACATTTCAATCACATATTGATAAAATTATTGAAAAAGCATATAAAATGTTAGGTTTTATTATACGAGTATCTAAGCCTTTTAAAAATGATCTAACAATAAAAAATCTTTATTATAGTTATGTAAGAACCCATCTTGAATTTGCGTCTATCGTTTGGAATCCACAATACATTACTTATATTGACAGGCTGGAGAAAGTACAAAACAAATTTTTAAAACATTTGAATTTCCGATGCTCTCTTATATTTCCAAATCATGACTTATCTGGACGTTTTCACAAACTGATTAACCTCGAAAAAAGGAGAACATTAATGGACCTCACATTCCTCTATAAAATTATTAACAGTCTAGCTGATTCGTCCCAGCTCCTAAATAAAATTCAAATTAACTGTCCATCACGTGCCCTACGAAATCACCCAACCTTTAGAATACCTAGTGTCAATACGAACTATTGCCAGAATTCGTTTTTACACAGATCGTGTTCCACTTTTAACAGCTTTTTTAACCATATAGATATATATCATACAGGATTACAATTATTTAAAAATAGTGTATTGAAAACTTTTGAATAAAACTCCGGTTGGTCCCTTTTTCTCTTATATCACTCAAATTACATACATTCATATTATTATTATAAATTAAATTTCTCTTTTGAAATTTTGTATTACTTCTAAAATCGCTTTAATGAAATTTTATCGACTTCTCTTGGTTTAAAATCTTCTCCTTATATTGCTTTTTCAAATTTTAAATGATTACTTGCCATACTTGTTATTCCTTCTTTATTTTTTCTTTTTTCTCTGCTGCCATTGGCATGTTTTTATACTTGTTATACTTTTAAACTACTTTTAATTACTTATATTATATATGTTAATAAAATCAATATATTGCTGCTCTTACTATAATGTGTCATTAATTTTGAAGATGTTTTTTAAATTGACCTAAATTTAAATTTACTGTCTTATATTTCACTTAAAGATTCTTCTCATCGTTTCTTTGAATCCCTTAAAATAAATATGTGTTTATGTTTTTCCTTTTTTAAAAAAAAAATGTTATTACTATTTTATTTTATTTTTACATCTGAGTATGTTTTTCATTCTTTATTTCCATTCTTAATTCTTAATTACTCTTACAAGTTTTCTTCATTTTTAATATTATTTCCATTTGTAAATACTCACTACAAACTACAAACCTTAAAATATATTTTTTTTCACTTAGATTTAAATTTTTAAACAACTTTCATTTATGTTTTCTTTTTCCTTCTCTTTTTTATACTTTCATAATTAACATTAGATTTAATTGCTTTTTAATATGGAAACTTCACTGGTCCATTAGAATTAAGTCCAATTGTGTAAAATATTAAACTTTGTAACTGTACTGTATGTTTCCTGAATAAAAGAAAGAAAGAAAGAAAGAAAGAAAGAGTTATTGAAATATAAAAACAAAATATTAATTAAATACGCAGAGGTGATAAATTCAAGTGACAAAAATAATGTTACGGAATTTGTTATATCATTAATGTACACAAAAAAAGGGATTTTGTTATTTGAGGAGAAATAATGGCAACGGTTCATCAGGCGCGTTCCGTCCATAGATACTGTGGATGAGGCGCATCCCTTGAAACTTCAAAAATAATGTGAATTTTACAAAAAAAAACATAAATACGAAATAAAACCTTCAAATATGTATTCCTAAAATTCTCACTGAGAACGTTCGGGTGCACGCGATTCAAACAATATCTTCAGTATACATACCTAGCTACATATGCGTATTTCCTATACCAACGTACGTACTGAATATCTAGGTATCTTGTTCTTGACAGTATTTGTTGTATACGCGGGATGCTGTTTATCGAGTTGCGTCTAGTTCCCATAGCATTTGTCCAAAATTTCGCGCATGCGCTTTAGATTCATAAGGTTTTAAATGTCTCTTTCGAGACTCGGAGAGATAAGAAGAATCTAACTTGTATAATGCAAATAAAAAACGACTCTAATAACGTTTATCATAAAGTTAAGTAGCGCATTATTGACACTTGGCCCAAATTTATGAACGATTGTCTCGGGTCTTGTTTTAGGTAGTTAAATGTTTATATTGTTACCTCCTTTTCGCATCTACGGGGACCATCCTGGAAGACCATCGATGGCGATCTTTCAGCTTTGTTCGGTGGATCTAAGGGACGCGGAATTGACGTTGGAGGAGGCGAGAGTGCTGGCTAACGATAAGGTCTCCCGGAAGCGTCTGGTGATGTCCACATGCTCCACTTAGGAGTAGAAAGAGAAGAAAAAAAGAAGAAAATTTACAGCTTCACCTCTAGACGCGCCTGTGCTCCGTCAATTTATTGATAGTCAACTATTAATAACTATTATTACTCTAGTGTCTAACTTATATAGCTTATTAAATAATTCTGAATAAACCTGCTAAAATAAGGAACATAATGGTTTTTTGTCCGCATCCTTACTGATAAAAGTCACCGCACGCGCCTGCGGTTCATGTATTGCTTTGGACCCAGTTCAATTTCTAGTTTAACGGCCATTCCCAATGGGTTTTTATATCAGCTGGCTTTTCATATTCCATATTCATCAGGTGCAAGGAGACGAGGGTGCTCGCGCCCCGTGACCACCGCTCGGTACACTTCAAACTCCGAACGCTTCTTCTCTTGCACACTTGACAGCACATTCCGTAGTGCTCCATACGCTCCTGGCTATGGGGTTTGGTCACGCAAGACTACCGCGGTCACGGCTTATGGCAGTGAAATATGAACACTATTGTACTTTGTAGAAGGTAATGAGGATAGTTAAGAACTCGGTGCAGATGTTATTGGTTGGTGTGTGCGCTTCAACTTTGGTTCACGAGCTAAATCATGAACTTTTGACTGTCACAATTTACAATTTACAATACGCGCAACTTAATATCTTCACTGTCAAAAAACTGCTTGGCTCGAATGATTTAATTGTTGTAATTGCAGCAAAGTATATCGGCAATGCTGAAGCTGTTCTGTTCTGTTTTCTACATTAGTATTATTTTTATTTTGTGTTTATTAATTATTTAAAAAAATATATATTTGCGAAAAATTGTCCCAAATGCGATGATAGTTTCACCTGGAAACTTCTTGTTACTAAACGACAAAACTAATTAATTAGCTTTTCCCCTAAAGCAATTCGAGCGAAGCCGAGGGTAAAAGCTAGTAATAAATACAATTGTATACAAAGATAATACAAATGGCAATAAACATTTGTAATTTGATATATTTAAGGGTAGGCTTATTAAATACAATACATATAATAGATAATAAAGAATATGTTCATATAATAAATTTATAAGTTTAAAAAAGGTTTCTAAAAAACTTAATTAAATACATATTAGATGCTTTTCATTCATTATCACCGTCATATATTATTGGCCTAAATCTTTCATTAATTCTGGGTCGAAAATCCTATTCACTTCTCAAATTTTCAGTTTGGTTTTCGAAAGTGGTTGTATTTTGTAATTCTCCCAAAACCTCTTTAATGGAGCAATAGATAAACTTATCAAATCATTTACGTTGTTGGAATGTTGTCTTGTGTGAAAAATGCGTTATATGGAAACGCCTTTACATGAAAACCGCGCAATAGGAGTGTTGACTACCAATATATTAAGCTGTTTTACCTACTTACCATAAAACTAATTAACAAATTACAACAGGGGTGGAGAATACCTTAAATAAGGGAATATGGAAGTCTAGGCATTTACAGGGCTTATGACCTGTCATTGGCTGGTTTAAGTGGCCACTTTACAAACTGTGTAACATTCACCATTTTGCCCATGTTTGAGCATCCACATTTCTTCAATTCTTCCATTTGGTGATTTTAGTGAAGTTAAAGAACTGAAACCTTTATTGTTGTGAAGAGATTCATCTGACTGAATTATTTCACATACTAGGAAACGCCTGAAAACAATTTTTCAATTTTTAAACTTCTTCTTGGACCAGTTGGTTTCTCCACCCCTGTTGTAATTTGTTAATCTTAATGACTCCCGAGGGGGTGAAATCCAGTCTGTTGTCCACGAACATTTGGACAAACTCAAATATAGTAATAAAACTAATTAATTTTAATTTTATACCCGTAATCTATAAGCCCTCTGGGGCCTGGGCATATATAGAAAATAAATACATAAATAAATAAAAGTATTGGCTATAAAAAACTAGCAGTTTCCTATGGAGTTATAATGTCAACCCTAATATACAGGAGCGAAGTATGGAACTGGAAAAATAATTATGAAAGTAGGTTGAATGCTGTCGAAATGCGATCTCTAAGGCGAATGTGTGATAAAACAATGTATGATAGGTGCACAAATGTCGAGATCCGCGAACTATGTAAGGCTGAGAAATGCATTTTCAACAGAATCAAGAAAGGGGTGCTGCGATAGTTTGGACATATAGAGCGAAAGAACAGCTAAAAGAATCTACGATTCGAATGTTGATGGATGCAGAAAACGAGGAAGACCGAGAAAGACATAGTACGATCAAGTCCATCAAAAACTTAAAGATGGACATGCCAAAAGTAGGAATAATCGGCGTGCGTGCATGAGAAGATGTATGAGTATAGAGGAAGCGAAGTCTGTATGCAAAAATCGCACTTTTTCCTCTTTCCAATTGTTCCAAGAAGCTAAACTTTTAGATATGAGACAAATATATTGTTTTCAATTTTTAAAATATATATTTAAAAACCAAAATGTATTTACAAGTAATTCAAATAGATCAAGTCAAAGAAGGAATCGTGTGTTAGAAATACCACATTGTAAAACGAGGCTAGCACAGAGACATGCATATTTTATACGCCCAAAAATTTTTAAATCTTTTTTTATTGATAATATTTTATTGATCTCAAACTTTAAAAATTTTCCTTCTTTTAAAAACACGTACTATCCTGGATTCAAACTAAAGATATTAACTATTTTTTCTATGACATATTGTGTTGCCCTTTAATAATAAGGAATATTTTTTATTTTTTTAAATTACTATAAAATAAAAAAGTACCTTATAATCTTTTACGGAATATTTTCTTTTCTCTTTCTTATATTACACAAAAATATATTACCATCACCTGTCTATTTATTATAGGAGCAAACATTCATAAACATTTCTTGTATACCCACGAACAGACCATGCCTTTGTAGAATGTTTTTGTGTACTATTTTTACAGTTAATACGTATTTCATTGCTATGTAATTATCCTTTAATTTTTTAAAACTCTGTTTTACCTCTTATGTATATTGTAAAAAACAAAAAAAAAACAGAGTGATATGGCGTTCTATCGTATTTGCCTACTTCTACGGGAAACGTCGTGGTGGTTTGTTTGCAGTGGTGAATGGTGATTTTGTTGACAGGAAAGCTATAAAAAAATATCATATATTTTAACCTACATAGGAGGTTCATAATATAATGTAAGTAATATATACTATAAATTGATATTTCAAACGATGTAACTTCGTGATATATTATCCATTACTTTAATACATAATTCATTAAAAAAATAAAAAATACCACTATGTATTCAGTTGACATTAGGTGGACACAATTTAAATGTCAACTGGCCGAATTGTTCTAGTAATTAATAGTGCTAAAAACGGCCGCGTCGAGCGCTATATGTCCTGTAATATAACGCATGAAAGTAATTATGCTCTTATGTCAAAAGTACCATCCCAAAGAAAAATAGTCCTTAAGAAACAATGTTTGAAATACTGTTTTCCAAATCAAGAATCTTCAAATAATTTGTGTAATCTGCAAGTTTAATCTATGAGAAAAAACCCGCACTGGGGTTAAGACATTCAAAATATAGAATACTTATTTGTATGAAAAAATAAGCTGGAATAATCGGCTAGTTTCTTGGCTCACCGCAGGCGCTGGGCGCGCTTTATTAAAATTTATATTTATATTAGGATAAAAATACAAACGGTGGAAATGATTTAAAATAAATGTGAATTATTTATTCTGTAAATAAAGTTACAATAAAATATTATTATGGTTCGTCAAATATAATGGTAAGCTGCGCATAATCGCTTATATACAAAGTTCGCCCCTGTTTGTTTGTTAGTTTGTGTAAAGTATTGGGGGCGTAGGGTGATTATATTTTATTCGCTTCTACAAGTTTTGTAGTTATTATTAATTTTATGTTTCAAACACTTCTATTAAAAGCAGTAACTTTAACTAACTGTTGGCAATTCCTTCATGTATCCAAGCTCGTGAAATTAAAGGAAATCGTTATGGAAGGATAAGATATAAAATTGGTGGTACGCGAACGTTCTCTATAACCAGCTGTTGCCTGTTGCCCTATCTCCACCTGGATAACGGAGAATTTAGGAAGCATCTACTTTTCATAAAATCATATCTATCGTGTGTTTGGAAATGATATTAATGCATTCCAGGGCCCCGATTGCAATGGGAAGTTAACTTTAATTTTATCTACAAAGTAAAATAGAATATGCCCACATTTTTTATATTTTTTTTATTGTTTTATTTTTTTATTCTTTATTTGGATAACCAACAGCCATATTTATCTTTAATAAAAAACAAAACAAATTACAAATAAGCCAATTACAGGTTTTCACAAGTAGCATCACAGTAAGTTAAAAAAGATTCTCGAACATAAAATGGACAGTAATTTAATGTAAATCCAAAAGAAAAGAAAATAAAAAATAATACGAATTATTTCGAAAGCAAACGCCGCACATCATTATGATTATTTGCAAATGATTCTATGTTTAATGATTTAATTATTACATTAAAATGATTGAAAGTTCGCCATAAATACGAATTTTGCATGTAATTAGATGAAACAAGAGGTATATGAAGAAGAAAGTTATTTCTTAAAACTTTGGGAGGAACATTAATAGAAAGTTTGCACAGTAGTTTTTTCTTATAAACATATTCAATTGTTTTTACCGACGAAGGTACTTTAAATGTTCATGCAAATATACTCATTTTCGTACACCAATATCGGTTTTTCTTTGTAGACAGTTGAAGATAACTCTGTTAACTGCCAATTGAACGTAGTTATGCAGAAAGCAGCCAGTCCACAATTTTGAATAAAAATGATATTGATGTTATCGGGTGCAGAAAGGTCAGTTCGATGTTTTGCTAAAAACTGTTATAATCACCTACTGAAAATAGTGTCGATCACAAAAACGGCATTTCTCAATTTGCAGCACTAGAAAAATCTTACTGTACTTTATAAATCATTAAAACTGGTCAAATACATAATTAGATTCTTGTTTGTAATATTTAAAAAAACTCATGTATTCTTTTTTTATCGTTTGATAAATTCAAAAACATTCCAACTGTGGTGTAGATTTGATTATTGACTCTTTTCATAAAAGTGTTAGTATCTCAGTTTCACTTTCCTATGGCTGGCTGCTTTCTGCAAAACTACGTTCAATTGTAATCGGGGCCCTAGGAGTATAATATATTGTTTCTGTGTTATTAAAATAAAAAATATTTAAATAGTGAAAAAATTAAGTCAATTACAAATATTGATAAATAAACTAAATTAATCAAAGGAAGGTGAAAAAAATGATCCAAGGCTCTAAGGTAACAATAATATTGTTTAAAAGCCTCCTCATACATGGGTACTTACATCATCAAAACGCGTACCTAAATATTTGATGGAATCTATTTTCAGTAAACATAAAAGTACCTATTTGCTGTATCATTAATAATACTAACTTGTTAATGCCAAGACATTTCACCGCCGCATCAAGTTAATTATTATGAAAAATTAGAAAAATGTTATATATGAATACTTTCAGAAACTAGGGTGGTTCAAAATTAGGCACTTACTTCTGTTGTAGCTATATCCACGCATATCTACCACATGTCTGACAAAATAATACCATCCATCAATGTCAAAGGGTAATGAAAAATCTTTGTTTTCTCTAGTCACCCCAGGATGCCAGCCCTTTAAAAATTATAACACAATATTATAACGTTTTAACGACGAAATAATTACTAAACTATTTACAGTGCGAATGTAAATAGATGCACAAGAAGACGAATACTATAATAGGCATAATTTTTTTAATTTATTTTATTTATTTAATGCACAAAATACACAATTTTACATAGCCACAATTATATGTTTTTTTATGTCCCGACTTGTTAGAAAATTCCGTGTTAAGTCGGGACTCTTCGATATATAAATCAAAAATCAAAAAGAGTTATTTACATATTAAAACAATATACAGGTAATCAAAAAAAATATGCAAAATAATCAAAACAATATACAAATTATACAAAATAATAATAGAAAAATAAAAATAATAAAAATTTATAATACATGTCGAAAATGGAATCAAAAGTTATATAATAATACGTATGACAGTGATGACATACACATACACATATACGATATACGTATATGGATAATAATGAAAACAGCAGCGATGTTATGCATTTATTCCCGAAGCAATCTCATACAGTGGTCTCTACCCCTCGATACAATCCAGTTATGGATCTTCATCTTAAATATGGACGTTGTTTTGGAGAACTTAATATGTTCATCCAAGACGTTGAACACTCTTGGAGCTATTTATGAAAAGTGTCTCCGAGCAAACATCGTACGCGTTCTCGGTATTAAATGAATCTTATATAACTCACTTTGTAGAATAAGTTCATAACTAGAATAATGAATCATTTGTGAATATAACACTAGGCATCATAAATAATATAATATTTTTACGGTTTATATTTTTTTATTTAAAAAACAAAAGATAAAATTTTGAAACCTGTGACGCCATTTGACCATGCTTACTTTTTCGACTTCGTGGTGTAGTGGTCAGTGTGTTTACCTACCGTGCAAGAGGTCTCGGGTTCGATTCCCGACGTGGTTGACATGAAAATATTTATTTAAAAAGGTGTTTTCACGCTAGAATATTTTATAGTCCCTTGACTGGCACCTGAAGCGTAAGACTATCATATTACCTTAATGTAAAAAAAATGATCAAAATACGCTGCGATTGGTGTGGAAAAAGAATGATGATGATGACTTTTGTTTTCTTATTTTATAGGTTTCGCAATTATTCATAAAGTTCTATTATTATTTCAATTCAAAATAATTAATTAATTTTAAATATAACATATACATTATAAACATATATTCAATAGCCACTCTCGAGTCTACTACTTCGCACAAAGGAGTTGTAAAGAGTTCTCAGTATGCGGGTATTTTCGAAGACCCTGGTAGTACGCAGAACAAATCCTAACATGTTCAATGCATTACCACTGATTGTCTTTGTGTTCATGAAATGTGCTCACAAATCTAACGCACAGATTCTTAACATTCGATGTTCGTATCAGATTCTGGCCATTCATTTTGTAGCGATAAAAAATAATTTTTTGGGCTCTAGTGAAGGACGTGACCGAACACTTGGAAACATTAAACCTAAGTTTGTTTCGCCTTCCCCATTCAGATATATTAGATATATCCGCTTGGAAAAGAAGAAAATCGTCAGAAGTTGTCACCTTCAAGAATAGTTTTAAGTCATCCGCAAACAACAGAAAACGCGAGTTGAAAATTACATTTTTAATATTATTAATGAAAACTGAGAACAACAATGGACCCAGGTTAGAGCCTTGCGGGACACCCGAGAAAGTATGGAAACACTCTGACGCGAATAGACCGTAGGAGACGTATTGATTATGATTACTTTCCCATTTTCTAGTACGCTTAAATTGCAATTTCCCCAAAATATGAATCTTGATGAAGAACGCAAATACCATTCTGAAAAAAAATGAATACAATGTTTTTATCCTAAGAAAAATCATGTAGGTATAGTGCGTTCGAATGTTTAATAAGCCCTATGGTAACGTGTTAGTGCCTGTCAGTGAGCCTTGTAAACATACCAATTTCATTTGTGTCAGTAGGCATACTAGAATATTTTATTAGAAAACTTTCGGTCACGCAAACATTAAATATTGGAATTGGAACAGTTCTAAGAAAAAAAAATCATGTAAGGTTTAGTGTTATGCTGAGTTTATAGTGGTTTAGGAATTTGAGCTTAGCCCTTAAATATTGACGTTAACATATCGTCCTTTCAGTTCGTTTTTGTCTAACAGACCAAAACACAAATCTGCAGAAGAAGAGCTTTATAGTTTATTTTTTACGAAATATGCATTCATAATGACCAAAACTTAAGACAGGATTCGTTAAAAAAACCCAAAGTAGGTGTCGAAAATGCTCACTTTCATTGACATTCCATTTTGAAGACCTGTAATCAAATAAAATAAAATATTACATGTAATGTAAAAGCAAACACAATATTTTGTGGGGCAGAAAATTGTCTTTACAATGACGAATAACCTTTACTATTTTGTTTTAATTTTGGTGCTCATTTTTAAATTTGGAAAAAAAAATGACACAACTTATGCTTACACCTTTTATGTACATGCTTTAAATCATATTTTATTATGCGAATTTACCTACATATCATTTATGATAATATTAATTTTTTATTTATTTAGGAAAAACAGCAGTTGTAATTTAAGAATTTAAATATAAAAATAGCACATATACCCAGTTAAAGTTTATCACAAATATACCTAATGAGAGAACATTTTACACAGTAAAGAGAAAGAATGTAATATATAAGACAAGAGAAAAAAAGAGCACGTAAGAAAGTTAAAGGATGAGGAAATAGAGTGGAGGAGAGAAATTTTCATACTATAGTTGTCGAATTCAAAATTTTTATATGATAATAACATGAACATAATTAAAGGAACATAAACATATTACACACTGACAAATGTTTCATTTTACAGTGTTTCAAAAAAAATTTTTTGAAGTAACAAAATTTTGTATTAAAAATATCTAAATAGGGACAAAGTAAGTTGAGTTTCCATCTCAATATTGTGCATGTTTTCTTTTATTCTTAAAGAATACACAATATGGTAATATCACGTACTAAGAATACCGATAAAAATGTACGAAATGGATTTAGAATACTTAATTGTATTTTCAAAATCAATATGGATATTGTGGAGAAATGTTTTCATACATAAATGTCAAAAAGAAATTCAATAAAAATACGTTCGTAGAAAAACGCGACGTGTTTGGCCTTGGTCGTTGTGACGTCAAGATTCGTGAAATTGTTCAACACAAATTTCAATGGCAGGAACAAATAAACATGAATCGCGACGTATTAGGGGCGTGGCCAATGGAATCACCGTTTTTGCGGGAATTCAAAATTACAAATTTAAAAGTATTTTTGATTCTACTAATAATTAGATTTTTTTTTACTGGATAGTATTTCATAGATCTTTATTACTTAATTTAAAAAAAAAGTGATTTTTCCCTATTGTAAATAATAATAATAAATAAATACGATTATTAATTTCTTGCATTTGATTAGCTACTAGGCACTAGTGTTTTCTGTTATTGTTATATTAGTATAGAACTACTTATAGGTACCTCAAAAGATAAAAAATCTCCATCTTAGAACTAACTGAACCATGTTAGATGTTAGATGGAGACTATTCTTAACAGAGAACGCTCCGTTTTCATTTTGTATTCACTAGTTTTATATAGATTCCCTGTTATTTAATATGTTTGCTTATATTATGCAATAAATAAATATATACATATTATATAGTCCTAGTTACTGCCTGGTTACTGCAAGTGTCTCAAAAGAATACTGTTACGCTTATCACAATGAACTTTAATGATGTCAAATAAAACTCCTCTAGTTTATCTATTTATGTTGCATTTCACTCAAAACACGAGTAGCCGCTAGCGGCAGTATACAGTGCACAGTGTATGCACAATCACATCAGTGTGAAGGCAACGTAAACATGTCACAATCTCTAGCCATATTGCCGCTCAGTATTCGTTACACGACGTTATTATTTACGCTATCCTGTTATAAACAAAGCAACGAGACGGATGTCACGGCCGCAGCCCTTAAATAATAAAACCCCATGTGAAGTTTTTATAATAAAACATCTCTCATGCTGAGAATTCTCGAAGCATTGGCCACTTCGACGCTGACGCTTATCCGACGCGATCCATTTTCACCGAGATTCACTTGTTTTCATTTGCATTAAATGGCGGGATTTGTAACTGTCAGTTGTTAGCGCGCAAATTAACCAGTGGGTGTTCATAAAAGGATTAAGTTGGGTGCTCGCAAAAGGATATTGTTAGTGTTTGTTTTAAAAGGTCAAGTGTTTTTTTTTCGAGTTGTGTGCAAATTATACGATCATACATTACAATCCGTATACGTATAAAACGCGATATTTTATTTTACCTGTGTTCAGTGGACCTTGTGGTAGAGAAGATGTTTAGTTGTTAGTTATAAATACTCTTTTTATAGTGTTGTATTGTTGAATACATCCCGCAGGAATTGATGCCGGTGCTAACTATTCGGTCACGGTATGTAGTTTTATACATACTTTTTATGCACGTGTGTTTTTAAAGTTGTATTTTGAGCGAATGTGCGCATGCGGAGGATGTTGGAATATATAATAATATTATTTGTCATTTTCTATGCCACTAGGCACTAGGCTTTGGCAATTTCCAGTAATATGCAAAACCTAAAATATATTTTTCTAAATCTATCTGACTCAAAAAAAGAGTGATAATATTTAGCAAATAAAAAGGTGTGTAATTTATGACACCATCGCCTAAGAAAAACGCAATTGATATTTTCACAAAATATCAGAGTTATCAAATGTTACATACATTCATACTCAACATCATTATACAGGTATATTTACAACAACAAACCGTCACGCTGTTTCCTCGTAGGGATAGGCAGAGAGGATTTCGATCCTCTCGAAAAGACAGAGTAATATGGCGTTCGCGCCATATTACTCTGTCTTTTCATACATACCTCACTTCCTCTTGATTCATACATCTTCTCGTGCACGCTACAGTGGCTGTCGTCTTTGCGCACTATTTTTGTATAGCTGGCACTCCGAGCACGGAAACAGAGAGCGCGTTAACGCGCTTATGGTAGTCGGTGTCCGGGCGGATGAAGAATAAATCATGGCCGAGTATTTTCTCGACGTGTTGACTCGATGGCTACTCTCAGGTGAAAATTCTGAAAAAGGGAAATCGAGTGGAGAAACGTCCCGTTCGCCTATCATGCTTGAGGTCTCGGGTTCGATTCCCAGGAAGGGTTGACATGAAATATTTGTTTTCATGGTGGTTTTCCACTGAATTATTTAATTTAAATCTTAATAAAAGAATTTATTTTTAAGTAAAAATATTTTTACTATGTTCTATGTTAATATAGTTTTAATTTTTTTTTTTTTATATATTTGTAAACGTTTATTTGTTTAAATTATTTGTAGATATCTTACTTTAAAAAAAAATGCATTTAGGGGATCCTGAGGGGTGGAGACGACGTGTTGGCCCCTGTCCATACACCCTCCTTCCTCCTCCTTAATCTGAATCGAGTTTGTATTTCGAAGGAATATTTATAATAACTTTCCTCTACACGCAGCTGACAGAGAGTCCCCCGGGACTCTATTACAGGTGCGGGTGGATGATGGGCTTAAAACCCATCCTAATAAATTATTTAATTGTTCCTGGACTGGCACCTGAAGCCTCAGAGTAATCTCCTTACCTTCCTGTAAAAGATGATCAAGATCCGCTGCATTTTATTTAAAAATGCAGTGCCCGGTTCACCATCGGTGTGAATAAGGGTTCGATGATGAAAGCAGTGTTTAGTATTAATATTATAGTAACATAGCACCTAACGATTTATCAGGGTTTTTAAAAAGCCTACAGTGTATGCAAGGGAAACGATTTGATGATGAATGTCGATAATGTCGAGTTTAGAAAGAAATAAAAGTATGACTAAATGTGAAATCACTGTGAATGGAATTATACTAAAACAGGTAGAGGAATTTGTGTATCTGGGAGGTATGTTTACTAGGAATGGAACGACTGAGAAATATATTAAAAAGAGGGTGAGTGCCGGGAACAGAGTTTAACGGTGCACTTAAATCAAACTTGGCAAATAAGTTATTGTTTGTCGCAAGAGGCAAAATTAGCAGTTCTCGATGGAGTCCTGGTCCCGACCCTGATGTATGGGAGCGAAGTATGGACTTGGAAAAGCAGGGATGAAAGTAGGCTAAATGCTGTCGAAATGCGATCTCTTAGGTGATTGTGTGGTAAAACTATATACGATAGATGCACAGAGATCCGGTACATTAATTATGTAAGGCTGAGATAGGCATTATCGACAAAAATCAAGAAAGGAGCTCTGCGTTAGTTTGGACATGTAGAGCAAAAGGACAGGGAAAGAACGGCTAAAAATACTTACAAATGTAAATGTTGGATGGATGCAGAAATAGAGGAAGACCGAGAAAGACATGGCATGACCAAATCCAACAAATACTTGAAGATGGACATATCGAAAGTAGGAATAATCGGCACGTGTGCATGAGAAGATATATGAATATATATATGAAGCGAGATTTGTATGCAAATATAGAGTGATGTAGCGTTCTATCCCCTCTGTATACCCTTACGGGGAAACGGCGTGATGGTTTGTTTGTTTAAAAGTACAATTTTGGGTCGTTAAGTCATCATGAATACAATGTAGAAAGGCATTTAAAAAGTTGACGGTGCTTGGAAAAAAAACCGTTTCTAAGTTGGTGGCGCGAAGACTTTAATAAAAGTTGGTTAAAGTGAACAGTTTCCGGGAAACCATAAAGGTGCCTCGACCAGACATCCGGTTGAACGCTGACCGATAGTTTATAGTTTAATGTGAAGTTCCTACCGATATTAGTTTGTGATTGTTTTATTTACCTTAAACGACAAAATGCCCCATTTATTATAGGCAGATGTCCGATATATGTATGTTTTTAACCCTACAATGCCCATTGTAGACGATCTGCCACATACCGATAATCGGTGTGTAAAAGTTATTTCAAACATGTTCATCACTCAGCGACTAGTTTATTTTATTGTATACATACTAGCCATTGATTGTAATTTATTTTTTAAAGTCGCCACCAGGGTAAAATTTTCGATAAAATTTGAAAAAAAGTCAGTTGCACGTATTCTGTCAAAAGTGTAATTTAGCTAAAATTCAAAGAGTGATTTCTTTGTTTTTTTTTAGAGATTTGAGTTATAATTGTTTCCACAACTTTTATTACTATATAAAAAGATATTTATAAGAATCGTTTTTTCTTGTTTTCCTTACATTCTTGTATTTTTTAAACTTTTAATTCCCGAAGTAGCATATTGTCCACATAAACTAAAATATGAAATTAAAACTAAACAAATATATATTTTTTAAAAATTACTTTTAAAAAAGTGAGGTATTGGTGTTATCGGGTGGAGTAAGTCAATTCTATGTTCTTCTTCTTCTTCTTCTACCTAGACCACTTTTGTACAAAAAAAAACTAAACTGTATTAAGCACCTCATGAAAATGGTGTCGATCACAAAAACGGCATTTTTCATTTTGCAGAAAACATTAAACGCACTAGAAAAATCTTACAGGACTTAAAAAATCATTAAAACTGGTTAATTACATCATAAGATTCTTGTTTGTGATATACAAAAACCCAATCAATCAAAAATTCAACTGTTGTGTAGATTTCATTATTAACAATTTTAACAAAGGTGCTATTATCTCAGTTTCACTTCTCCATGGCTGGCTGCTTTCTGCATATCTACGTTCAAATGTTCTCTATCACTGTTGTAATATATTAATATTAATAGCTCCCTAGGGGGTTGAACCCCGTCCTTGTCTACAAAAATTTGGACAAACTCAAAACATTGTTGACAAATCCACCAGGTCCAAGAAGAAGTATTAAAATGTTTTCAGGAGTTGCCTATTACGTGAGTGAAATAATTCAATTAGATGAATCTCAAACACGTCAATAAAGGTTTCAGCTCCTTAACTCCACGAACATCAACAGATGGAAGAAGGATTATAGGTGTTATGACCGGTCATAAGCCCTGTAGATGCCTAGACTTCTATATTCCCATCTCTTAAATGTGTTGTAATATGTAAAAGTGTTCATATTATAATTTTGTAGAAGGCAATTTCATGCTAATGAAATATATACTCGTAGGGTAGGTTGGTTTAAGAATTATTATTTATTTTACATTTATTATTTTTATAAGTTATCGGGATGGCCGGGATAGAGGAAAAACAATACGCACTTGCCATATACCAAAACCATTTCACAAGATATTTTTTGAGTTGGCGTTTATTTTGTTAAACTTCCTGTTAACTTAATATATTAAATCAAACACGGATTTGAGTTTACTAATTTTATTAGTTTTTTTGAAAAAATTGGACGAGGAAGTTCAGTGCAACGGGAAATTGGATATAAAAATGTTTTCTTACGCGCGTTAAAAATTAGAGCATCAATGAGGAAGTTCAGTATTTTTATTTTTTTATTTGTTAATAGACTATAGAACTAAGCAAAAAAAAAAATAATTTACACATCGTATTATCAGCGCTATGATTTTTTAAGGTTTTGTATTTCTGAAATAACTCCGCGTGTGACGTCAGATGTTGTTCTCTGTTAGTTCTTCTTATTGGTCCGTTTACGGTAAGCCAACCAGATATCCTTCACAGCTGTCACATCATTGGTTAGTTTATATGAACCGATGACGTCAATCAAAGTAGTGCGTTATTATTATTTTTTTCGTACATTTTCAAGAAATTTTGCCGTACGATTCAATCCTCTAATTTTAACTACGCGCAAGAAAACATTTTTTGTATCCAATTTTCTCATTGTACGGCGAGGTTTCTCGAAAATGTGTGAATAAAATTATATAAATAATTTTGATAAAAATGAAGTACTTTGAACGACGTCACTAGTTTCTCAATCAGTTTCTGTCTGGAATAAAAGCAGCTTAAAGGTAGGTAAGGAGAAGATCGGTGAATAATGGAAAGAGTAATGATGATGTGTTTTTTCGAGTAAATATACTCACCCTACATTCACCCCTCTCATTGCGTTGACTTTAAACAAATTCTCTTGTTGACAGGGGATAAACAAAATACCACGCTCTACCCGGAATGCGGGAGGAATGTGACGTCACTCGGTGAAGACATGAAGATGTCAAAATATTGACATGCTTATTTCTCACCTCTAGGGAGCGCTTTTTCTCAAAAGTTCCAACTAGACAGAATATCAGTTACCAAACTAAATATACTCAATTACTGTCACCGCGCTTGGTACTCTCAAATTTGTGAGGTTATTAGTGAAATTTGTAAAAAACCTAATTATAATGCTTGTAGCTTAATTACTGACGTATTTTAACCCTCATGTGACTATGATGTCTTATGAGTCTAAATATTTATTTATACTTTTACATTGTTTGTATTCTTTTTTTATACATAATAATGTTCCGTCTCTGGGGTGTCCCGTGCCCAGGGAAACATTTTACAAAATGTGAAACATGCCTAAGATTAGCTATTTAACAAAGTTAACAGAATAATACCAATAAAAAAACGTAATTAATCCAATTAATCTAGTTATCATTAACATAATAAACAAAAAAAACCTAAAATAATCATAAAAAACATAACCAATTTATATAGACCAATAGAACAAATTTTATAAACAGTACACTCATTTTACCTATTTGGCTTGATCCACTCATCGATTCGTGTGCAACCCACCTCCACTATCTCCATTTCTTAATAGCAATTTTATATTGTGAGAACTTACTAATTGTCCTTATGGATAATGGAAGTAGATCATACACTTTAACCGAGTAGTAGGCCAATCGTCTTTCTTCATTTGTTGAACATTAAATATGTTTTAAAAGCAAAAAGTAACACGTGTCGTTCAATCAGAAGTATTATTAAATTCTCACTTTTTATTGAATAATATTGTTTCTCAATAGTGTTTCGGAAACTTTTTTCATCTTCAATAAAATACTTAATATTCAACAAATAAAGTTTTTTTAAGTTCAGTTAATATTTATCCCAAAAAAGAAAATTATCATATGACAGTGGCAAAATCAACTAAAAAAAAACAAAAACAAAATATATCTCAGAAACGGTTCACAATTTAATGAACACATTTACCTTTTTTACAGCCCTTGGGGTGTTCTATCCTCTACATTTTTTTTAATGTCAAGTATTTGGCCACTTGTATAAGTATATGTGTTATGTTTTTAATCGTTTTGTGATCCCGTGGCTACTGTTGCGGACTCACGGATCAGAGGTCCGAGATTCGGACTCCTCCCTACCTCAACTTCATTCCCAATTTCAAACAGTAAGTTCAACAAATTACAACAGGAATAGAGAATCTTTTTGGGGATGAAGAATGGAAGTCTAGGCATTTACAGGGCTTATGACTTGTCGTTGGCTTGTTTAGGTGGCCACTTTACACACTGTGTAACATTTACCATTTTGTCTATGTATGAATTATTTACAAGTCGTTGGAAATGCTCCCAAAATTTAAACATTTAGATAAGACAAGAACGCAAAAAAATGTTTTCAAAAACCATAAAAAATACTTGCATTTCAAAATATTTCGTTTTTTTATGACGCCTCTGCAAATCCATTAATTCCAGGACCTTGTACCGATTGGAAAATGGGTAAAAATCAGTTCTATAGGTAGTGTTTGATAAAAAAAAAACTTGTAGTCATGATGATACATGTGTACTTTAAAATTGTAAAAAATGTACTCACGACTAATAAATTTAGTACTTAATTAATAAATTGGAATATGTTTACGAATGAAACGACATATCGTGGGCAGTGGGCATACTGGCAAAAAACTTTAACTCTCAAATCCCTGTTTTGAGAATTCAAGCATTTAAGTTTTATTCTTTTTATTTTATTTTAATTTTATTTTTGCACCACAACAGGCCAGGAGGCCCAATTTCAGCGGTGAATTACACCACAGAACACCCAGGCTTGAGAAAAATCACATTGTTATTTTTGTGTTCTCACCGGGTTTTGTTCCAATTTTACTCTTTTATATATTATTTAAATATAGTAAGATGTTAAGTTCTCTTTTTAATTTTTCCGTTTCTTAATTTATTTTAAGCTTTTAGCCTGAGTAAAATGCCCGGCATACGACTTAACCTTAAATTTATTTTTAAAACTACAGGTATATGAAATTGAATATGACGTGTATTTTACCAGTTTGTAGAGCGTTAAAAACTGCATCATTAAGTCAAATACACATATTTTCGAGTTAACGTTTTTTGGCAGTATACCCACGATATTATGTGTTCTGTTTTTCACCTTTGCAGTGCAATTTAAGCTTTTTTTCATCACCCATATTATTTCTACGTAGTTTCCCTTTTGATCATGATCGAAATGCGATTTTCATCGCGCTCGTAACGTGTCTATTTGATTAAGTCTACGTCATTGGCTCTGAGACTGCAAATTGTATCTGAGATTTTTTTATAAAATCTTACGATCTTACAGTTAGCGAATTTAAACACAATAATTATTTATTAATAAAGCAGCGTTTTTCTACATAAACACACGTAAATTAAATTATAAAATCCATTGTTGAGATTTCCTCCAGTTGTAAGAGGATTCCCATGGTTACGTACTCTGTAATGATAGTAAAAAATATAACGTTAGTTGTAAATATTTGACTCGTTTCGAGAAGCCATTGTTATACAAACGGAATGCAACTTTGAACATAATTCTGTACACCAATCCATAAATGCGTTCAAGGTTATTTTAATTATGTTTTCAACAGTCTATAAGTTATGCGTCTCATAATGCATTTGGAAGCTCCTTTGCCTACCGCGCTTGAGGTTCTCAGGTTCAATTCCATGCAGGGTGCATTTTGAACTCTGCACTCTACACTGCAATATTTAATTGATCTTGCTACTTGATTACAAAGGGTATCTTCATCAGTTCCTATGTATCGAGACGATATACTCAACTTTTCTACCATCTCTATCTACCTCGGTATTACGGAGCCGGCTCCGACATGTCGATACGTGTTTTCAAGAAGATATAACTATTGATGGAAAAATTTAATGGTAATATTTATTTTTCATAGTGGCAACATTTCTTCCGAAGTGTTGCCATTGTATCCTAAGGCGCACGCGCATGATATCATCTCAAACGTCATAATAAGTTCTGACGCATGCGCTGTAACGATATCAAATGTTAAAGCCTTAACCGCTAGATGGTGCTGTCACTGCTATCTTAACTGTTAAACTTTACTCGGCGCTCAATGTCAAATGAAAATTTACTTATTTCTCTTTCGTATTTTAAAAATGTTGGCTTGAACATGATTTTTGTCACTTTAGATAAATGAAGCGTAAGAGTGATCACCGTACTTTCCGTGTAAAAATGGTCCTAATTGAATTTGAGTGCCAATGCAGTGCCCTATCCACCACTTAGTACGTATAGGGAAGTTTACCCCTTACCGCATATAGAGCCATATCTGGCTTGAAGTATGAAAGGGGATATGTATTTTTTAAACTTGTAATATAAGAAATCAAACACTGATTTGAGTCTACTGAACACTTCGTTTTATTTTTACAAATATAAAAACAAAAATTTCGTGACAATTGTTTCGCCTTTTCGGGCATTTTCAACAATAAAAGCACAAGGCATTATTTTGTAGACCTCTACAAAATAAACACTAAATCAATCCATGTATTTTTTATCTATTCTCAAGAAAGCAATCGTGTAATCATGTTATAAGTATATGAATTGTCAAATATGACCAAGTAATACTTTGGGTTTTTAAGGCATGTAAGGCTATATAAATATGGCCCGATTTATTTTACTCCGCAATTAAAAAAAACATATGTTTTATTATTATTCCTTTATTTATTTTTTATTTATTTATTTAACTTTTTGTACGTAATGTTATTTGTACACTGGCGGGCTTATTGCCAAATGGCAATTTCTTCCAACCAACCAATAAAATAAAAGTTTTATTTTTTTATAATTCAAGTTACAGAACATATTCAATAGAAAAAAAAAAGATTAAAAAGTTAAGAATATATAAAAATAGAAATAAACGTATTTGTTTATAAATTACCTTAAATCAAAACTATTACTCAATGGGAAAAAGGAAAAAAGCGGAAAGAGGAAAAAGGAAAGGAGGAGAGATTAAGGAAGAGAAAGGAGATGTTTCTTCAGACGTGATTTAAACTAAACGAATATGTGATAAAAATAATTTATATTTCATACTCAAGAAATTATTTATGTACCTATAGAGGGTATTACTTTAAAGGCGATTGAATGCGTGATTTTTTTATTTGACCCTACAAACTTTTTTCATTGAATACAGAAGAACCCCTTTAAACAAACCACGTGGCTTTCGTCTACTTTGTGCAATCCTAGGGGAAGGAGCATACATGGGCCATGAGGGAGGTTTTGTAATAAATACATGGGGTTGTAAAATTTTAATATGATGGGGTGGTTTTCTATGTGTGGTCAGACTGCCAGACGCTTGTTGAATCAGTCATCTTCGAAAATCGAGAGGATTTGCAGTGTTCAATTACAGTTTAAACACAATATTTGTGTTTTTTCTGTACGCTAAACATTGTTAAAGTTTATAATTATTGGGTGAATTATTTCATTGAAGTGAGTTTTTCTGTTAAATGAAAGAATATGTAAGTAGTGTGAACAGTGCGTTTGAATGTTTAATAAGACTATGTTAATGTGTTTGTTCCTGTCGGTGAACCAAGTAAACATAGTATTTTTGCGCACATTTATTTCGCACACATAAAGCAAAGGTTATTAAATTTTTGAATTGACTGTAATGTATGATAGATTCTTCTAATTTGTCGTTTGCTCTTGGCCGAGCAGTTGTGGTGTTGCCAATTTAGCGACTTCGTCGCTAGATTAAGCGACATTTTGACATTGAAAACTACTTTTTTTTATTTGTTTAGCGACAAATAATTTCTAGCGACTTTTAAGCGAGCTGTCAAAAGTAAAAGTAAAAACGGAATAACTTGTGATGAAGAAATTTTACATTATTGAAAGGAATGGGAAGACAGGCATTTCAAGTTTATTTTATTAAAATTAAATATTTTTGTCATTAATATGACATGTAATTACTTATAACGATATGATATTAAGTGTCATTACTTACTTTTAATAAAAATAAAAATAATTTTGTTATAGTTTACACTGGTAATAAAATATATTATGTATTTATACCTTTTTGTTATAATGCACATGGCTATAGAAATGCTCTATTACTATTTTGCAAAAAAAAATTTTGATGAATATAATAATATGGTCTCTTTTTTTTAAATTTAGAGTATTTCATCAATATTAAATATTTTAGTTATTTTTATTAAGGTAATAATAATTTACTATTTACTATTTTTTTATCAGTAGAACCAATAATATACATTTTGAAAAATCTGATTTCATTTACTTATGGCATTACCTACTTGTATCTGTTTAATTTCTATTAAATAAAAATTAAAACATATTTTTATTTTTTAATTACTAAAAAGTATTAATTATACTTAAAGGTAATCGCGCAAACTGCCGCCAAAAATCCTTGCCCCCCTCCCATCACCAACCCTCTAACTCATCATCAAACCCCCCTCCCTTCGCCACCTCCCCCACCGTCGTACATCTTAAGATCTAGAGACTTCTAGCGACTTTTGAACATCCGTTCAGCGACATTTACTCGTGTCGAGTTGGCAACACTGGTTGTGGTCACGTTTGCAGGAGGAAAGCACGTCATTAGGATCCGCCTCCACCCGCTTCTGTCTTTAGCGTTTTAAGAGGCCTCCTGACGACAGTCGCTTCTCTCGCCAAGTCTATCCACCTTGTAGGACTTTTTCTGCAAGATCGAGTTCTCTCTTCCCGTCCTTGTACCCTCAATTTTTATATGTTGTGTCTTTGCTTGTAACATGGCCTAGTACCCGAGAACACGGATTTGCACAATGGAAAAAAGGTGCTGCCCAATACCTAATTCTAGAATAATAGAAATAGTTGTACTATGATAGATACAATTTTATTTCATTTTTATATTTTTCTGTCCAATATTGAGTTTTTTGTTCGTTAGCGGGTTTATTGCTTTAAGGAATATTTTCCAACCAATAGAAAAGTATAATTATCGACACTATGATTCATTCGGATTATCAAAATCAAATATTATAATATGTTTTTACTAAATTCTACATTTTAATTTTTCTACATTTCAATATGAAAAAATGTGAGTTTATAAATATATTATAAACAAAAAAAATATGTTAATTACCATCGTCTCTCATCGCAACTCATTAATTTGCAATAAATGTATTTTTTGGGACTATTTATACCCTTAGGGCCTTACTTATAAACCTGGCATAAAGTTACGCCTATGCATAGTGTTAGAATGAGGATTAGAATACCATCCTTATTCTACCACAATAATAAGGATGGGATTCCCATCTGTATTCTATCATTATGTCTTGGCGTAACTTTATAGCAAGTTTATGAGTATGGCCTATTGTATAGATTTCTAAAAATTATTAAATGCAAACATTACACACAAACACAACATAGATTATGGGCACTGCAATGATGTCCGAAACGTAGACAAAAAGTGCCACACGGCATAGCGACTCAGAGAAACCCTTACAAGTTTTCTACATTATTTTAAAGTCGGTACTAGCACCAATTTATGTTTATAAGTATGTTCATTTCTTTTTCACGTTAATTATTCCATGTTTCTTAAAGTCAGGATCGTGGGAAGCGCGTGTATCTGTTCATATAATATTATGCTCCCAGTTTCTCTGACCGTTCCCAAATTACGAACAAGGATCCATTGATTCCAATCCCTAAATAGGTGATATAAATCAACGGATGAATTTTCTCTCAAAAGTTGAGGGACAATGAATCATTGCGTCTCGTCAAAAAGACAAAAGGGGGCAACAGTAAAAGAATTCCCGCGATTGACCTCTTTGAAACGTCAGAGTGACGTTTGTGTGAACCCCGTGGCGAGCATTCCCTCCAGGACGCCATTTGTCATTCCACATTTGAAATGTGAAAAGAAACGTCTATGGTTTTTACGATTATCAATGAATAAAAAGATTTGTTACCATAAATAATTCAAAGCCGACGGCTATCCTCGTTTCGATCAAATGTACGGTAGGTGAGACATAGGGCTGTAAGAAGCAAGAAGGTGGTTTTCCAGTTTTTATAAAGTTATTTAATTTGTAATTAGTAGAAATAATTTCCTTTTTCTTATTTTTGCACGCATAGAAGTTTTATTATTTATTATTGTGTGTAATTATTGATACACTAAACTTAATCAAATGCATACATAGGTAGTAGGTAGCATGCGCGGTCCGTCCATATATCGGATGGAATCAATGCTTCCTAAAAATTTAACCTCTAAACCTCAGTGCCTATTTTTGTACTTAATAAAGTCAGCTATAAGTTGACTAATCTTAAAATAAATTGCAAATGATATTTTGCTATTGGTTTGTTTTTGTAATCGTAGCGATATGTGGCGTTATTCTGTAACTAATTCGTTTCGTAAATTTATTCGTATCGTATGAGAGGGAACGAGAGCGAAATATGATTTTGAATGCGTTAGATTGAGATGAATATATGACGAACGAAATTGTCACAGAATAAGCCTGCTGAGATGACCACAGCTGACTGTTATCTTTTTTAATAACTTATTTTTAAAAAAAATCGCTTACTAACCAATATTTTTATATTAAATGTGTATAGTACAATATGGATATTTAATGTTTCTGTAAATTTTGTGCGGTTTTTGCAGCATATTTTTGAGTGAGAGATTATTATTTTTTACGTTAAAATTACTCTAAACAACAACTTAAAAGTAAGATCTAAAGGGACGATACTTCTAGAAGATCGAGATCTTAATCAACCGAGGCGCGAAGAGCCGAAAACTGAGGCCGTTGGGCCAATAAAACGAGTCCCGGAGGGCCGATTTCATGAAGCCCGCAGGTCTGAATTCTCTAGCATGGAACAGTAGGCGATTGTAGCCTTCAAGTTGGAAGTTATTTTTGTTAAAAATAAGTATTCCATCTTCAGCTGAAGCAGAGAGATGATGTATCACACATGACCATTTAAAAGTATCAATTTATGTATATATTCTTAATGTACGTTTAAAAAGTGCCTACATGAAAAAAAATTGTAGCTTATCTATAAAAAAGTCACCGCTAGCCAATGCATGACTCACAATAAACTTATTAGTTCAATTGTATCTCATATTGAAATGGTAACCCTGTAAAGTCCAGAGTTATACTGTTTGGTGAGTATTCAAATCAATGTGACTTCCTCAGTGACCTCATTTATTATTATTTTAAGGGGTCAACCACCTTTATATTTTACAACAAAGATAAGAGACCTTACGTTTCACAATAATTTTTTTTTATTTTTTATTTTTTTATTAATGATTGAATTGCTTTTACAAGTATCCATAGACATAAGGATAAAGACAACATTAAGGAATAAAAACATAGCTTTTGGTACATTCGAATGTGTATATGTATTTTATAAAGACGCGCTAGTGAACAATAAAAATCGTTAGTAAGTGTTGCAATAAATACAAAGTAGTATGCGAGTAGAAAAAAAATTATAAACATGCTAAAAAGTATTATACACATGTTTTAAAAAACTAAGCAAAAATTATATAAAAAACATTACATATAATTAATAGTAAAATAAATTATACTTAAAATTTACAAAAGACAAAAACACGTAATAAAAGGTTTTGTAAAACAAGGTTGCAGCACAACCTTGCTGTTACAGTGAAATATTACAATATTCAAGTAGTAAAAAAATAAAATGAAGCATGTATAAAATGGAAAAAAAAAGTTTTAACTATCTATAGCTAAAAATCTAAACAATATACTAAAAATGTATTAAGAAGAGATGCAGAAAATTTTATAAAAGTCTGGGCATTTACAGGGCTTATGACCTGACATCTGCTGGTTTTTAATTCTTTTAATTAATTGTTTTCAATTCTTCCATCTGTTGATCTTTGTGAAGTTATAGAGCTAAAACCTTTATTTGAAATGTTCTTCATCTCTGTTGTAGTATATTGGTATTAATAATTCGTAAGAGGGTTGAATCTAGTTCTTGTCTGCAAAAATTTAAACAGACTTAAAATATTGTTAAAAGTATATGAACTTGTTGCAACAGAGTTTCTACTAGGTTTTTACCAGTAAATATATATGCATCAATGAAATTAAGCATTTTTGAATTTTTATTCATTATTAAAATGCTTTTTTACTTGGATTAAAATGTATTTAATAGTATATACCTGCCTCCGTAAAATAATTCAACGCTTATCAGTTCACGCTTTACCTCTTCGCTGTTATTCTCAATCGTCATCATTCCCTTTCAGAATCTTATAGTGCATAGGGCACTGTATTGGTACACCAATTGCAGTGTATCTTGATCATTTTTGTTACATGAAGGAAAGATGATCAGTCTTTTGCTTCAGATACCAGTCCAGAGACTATGAAATATTCTATTGCAAAAACACCCTTTTTAAATCAATATTTCATATCAACCATATCGGGAATCGAATCCGAGATCTGTGGCATGGTAGGCAAACGCGCTGACCATTACACCGCGAGCCGGTATTCTCAAAGCACTATCTTAATAAGGAAGTTTAGCCTTGCGGAAATTGGATATCAAAAACCTATTCTTAAAGATTAGAGCAATAAATGTATTAAAGAAATAATTTAAATAAAAACAAACTACTTTGCATAACGTCATTAGTTTTTCCGAATCAACCAATGATAGAGGAGTTGTGATATATTCCGATTTATGGTAAGTCAACAGACGAATCACCAGAACTCGTCGAGAAGAAGGGGAAGAGATCTTGAGACGTCACACGCGAAGTAATTTTAAAAAATCATTGCGCTGATAATACGATACATAAAAATAAAAAAAATGTATTTTTTGGGTTATTTCAAAGTCTGTTAAAAAATAAAACCATTGTACTTCCTCATTGATTTGGCCGAATGACACAATTCATTTTACTTATACCGACCTACACTATCCATATTCACGTTTATATTTAAAAATCAATCAGGTGATGATTCAATTAGCTTAATTTAAGTTACGTTTAGTATTAATTCGTTAATTTAATTCAAAATTAATTCAACGTAAATAACAATAAACGTGCAACCGGAAAGTTTAAAAATCGGCCTACTCTGAGCGTTTTATTTCCCGGCCCTTTTGTGATGAAGAACTAAAATTAGTCACGGGATCTCGGTAATTAGATGTTCGGAACATCATGTTCCCACAAATAGGTACTGTTGTACTGTAACAGAGTTCACACCAACTAAAGAGATACACATGACATGTGCTAATCAAATAACAATAAACGACATAAAATATATATACAAGTCATGTTGTGTCACGACTCAACAATAATTACGTTGCACAAAAGTGCGGATAGATTTGCCCTTAACATAAAAATAGTTTAACTAATGACAGCGGAGATGGACAACACTTCAGAGAAGGAAATAAGGAAGTCTAGGCATTTACTATGACCTGTCATTGGCTGGTTGATTTATAAATTTATTGCATATTTAAGGAATCTATATAAAACGAGTGATTTTTAAAAAAAAATCATTTTTTTCTAAAAAAATATAAAATTCTAGTACACTTACTTACCGAACCTGCCTCGTATATGGATGGGTTGAATCGAATATTATCATTCTTTCTCATGGCTAAATTGCAATGAGGAACTTCAGACGTACGGGAAATTGGGTACAAAAAATGATTTCTTGCGCGGGGTAAAAATTAGAGCATTAAATTGTACTGCAAAGTTTCTTGAAAATGTACGGAAAAAATTATAAAAAATATTTTGATAAAATCGCACTACTTTGAATGACGTCACTGGTTCATGTGAATCAACCTATGATCTGAGAGCTATGGAAGATTTCCGGTCTGCTTGTCGCTTCTGGACCAATGGGAAGAACTGAATGAGAATAAGCGGAAATGAACCTCTGACGTTACACGCGGAGTTATTTCAAAAATCCAAAACTTAAAAAAATCGTAGCGCTGATAATACTAAAATTGAAAAAAAAATTTTTTTTTGACTTCGTTTAATAGTCTATTAACAAATAAAAATACTTTAAAAAAAAAACCATTGAACTTCCTAATTACAAGAACAGTAGCAAAAAACTGTTTATTCACTTGTAACAGGTGAATACAATGATAATATAATCTAGTTACAAAAATCTATTACCAATTTTTATTTTTCAAATTTTATTTATTTATTCAATTGTAAAAGTACACATGAATAAAAATTAAGATACATAAAAAATAAATACACCTAATAAAAACAGAAACCTCACTAAGCCACTTTTTGTGGCTTGTTTGTGAAGTTTATCTATATAAAAATTAATCTTACTTTAAAAAAATATCTTTACAAAAACAATTACAGTCAAAATAAGAAGCAGTAGTTAGACTGTATCCGCTCAATCAAAAAAGAAAAAATAATAAGAATAACAAATAAATCATTGATAAAATTATGTACATGTAAATCAAATTTGAACACATTATTTTTAGAACATTTATATTAAAACTAGCCAAAAGTAGCCAATTTCTTTTTTAAAATTATTATTACATAAATTATTATCTAAGGTCGCTAAGAATTAAATTAAAAATGTAAGGTACAAGATAAATCAATGTTCTACGGCCATATTTATTACTAATTTAGGGATCATATCATTATAAGTAAAGCGAGTGTTGTGATTATGATTTTGATAATTAAAAAAAATATTACAATTATACTGACCTAAAATAATGCAGAACCATAACATTCCTTGAACTGGCAGAATTTAGAATTGTAAAGGAGTCTTTTGTTATCCCTCTGATTGAATAATTAAAAATGAATAATAAAGTCTTATAGTTTGGGAAATATGTCAATTTTTATACTTTATTGAGATTTTTCCTAAATTTGACCTTCAAGCATTCAGAACTTTATGTTTTTTTTTATTTTAGTATTTTTTTTATTATTTGTTGGTAGTCATAAACATTCGTGATGAAAATACGTCGAAACTTCTCTAAAACTAGGGTTAAAAAATAAGATATTACGCTTAAAAAAAAATACTTAAAAAAAACTTTACGATTAAATTCAACAAATAATGATGTATTTTTTTTAAGTTAGCAACTTATAGAATACAAATTTAGTACTGTTGGAAAGGTGAAGAACTAGAAAACTTAATTAGAGTAGAACAAATTATTGAAACACCGTAGTTTTTTTTAAAGTATTTGTTTTTTTAAAGCGAAATATCTTATTTTTTAACCCTAGTTTAAGGGAAGTTCCGACGTATTTTAATCACAAATGTTTATGACTACCAACAAACAATAATAAAAAAATACTAAAGTCATGAAAAAAAATAAAGTTCTGAATGCTTGAAGGTCAAATTTTTGAAAATCTCAATAAAGTATAAAAATTGACATATCTCCCAAACTATAAAACTTCAGTTAAAGAAAGTAAGGTCCAATAATTAGAAAATTACCTCCTTCTATGTGCGATTTTGCTATGGCGGATTCAGTTCCAGTCACCCTGCATGAATAAATAAAATGGATATTGAAATTATAATATTATTTTTTTACAGAAAATATTTTAAGGAGGAACCCTGATTTCAATGGCCACTCTACCCCTGTATGTTACTTTGGATGGGTAAGTTTGACCTTATAATTTATATTTGGGGCAACAAATTTAACACATGGCATTATTACTGAGATTATGACGTATCTTAAGTTAAAGATAATTTATATATTTTTATTATACTGAAAACAAAAAAACCATGTGAAATATCTATTCTCCGTGAAACTGCATGCCACGTTTTTAAATTATTATTTAAAAAAAATAAAAAGCGGTTTGTAATTTTTTCCGTGTGACATAGGATAAGTTTTGCAAACAGGTATAAATTATGCATATTTTAAATTACCTAACAACGATACGTTTCACGCCCTATGGGACAAATGGCTGGTATTATGTTACCGCACCGTACTTGTACGCAATGTATGTTAGAAGCGCACTCAGCGTGCACTCAGAAGCGGGCATGACGCGTGACGTCGAGGTGATGTGACGCTAACTGCGAGCCGTTTTGTATGTGATCGTTTTTAAACCCGAAAATTTTGAATTAATTTTTTTTTTTACATTGATAGTTATATCGTTAGAATCGTAAAAATCATATCTAAATATTTATTATGCCTATTTTGAACGATATTCACGATTTATAACAAAACCCTATTGGCTAGAAATATGCATTTTTAAAATATATTTTTCTAATTAAATGTTTTTAATAATAATGGCAATAGGGAAATATAACATACTGGCGATAAAAATATGTAGAATGGATTAAGAAAAAATAATTTTATTTTCTAAATAAATATCGATATTGTGGATAAACGTAATTCATAATTTTAAAAAATACCTCTCCATAAAAATGTGACAAGATTAGCCTTGATAATCGATTCGTGGAATAAGCGGCGGTGAAAATTTAACCGGATGGTGGCTATTTTTTTATTTCGTAGACCCTTAATAATTTATAATAGAGAAATGTCACGTTTTTTAAAAACACATTTAAAGTAATAAGGGTGTACAGTAAAAAAAGTTTTTTTTCTAAAAATATTTTTTAATTTGTAATTTTGAATTCTCGCAAAAACGGCCATTGCATTGGCCACGCCCCTAATACGTCACGATTCATGTTCATGTTTTACTTTGTTCCAAACCATTAATTTTTTTATGAAACATCGTCACGAATCTCGACGTCACAACTATCAATGCCAAACATGTCACGTTTTTCTAGTGACATATTAATTCATATTTTCCCTTTTAAAGTTAAATATGAAAACATTACTCCACAATGTCCATATTGATTTTGAAAATACAATTATTCATTCTAAACCCATTTTACATATTTTTATCGGTATTCGTAGTACGTGATAGTTTCCTATTGTAAGAAAAAAAAAATATATTTTCATATTGACCTGAAACAAAGAACCTTTTTACATTTATAAAACAGTAAAATAAATAAATAAAGTGTGCAGTGCTTTTTAATTATTCAGATATTTTATGGCGAAAAATACTTAAGTACACACAGCATTTTATTGTAATTTTTTTAATTTAAAACTCTTTAACATCGCATATTTTTTTGTAGAAATAACAATGTATCAAAATGCACTAGATGTCAATGTTTTTTCTAGTTGAATATATTAGAAGTCCTTTGTGCATATTTTTCCAAAGATAAAGTAGCAGTCAATTGGGTAATTTATAGCTTGTCGCTGCAGTTTATTTATTTGTCTTTATTTCTATATATTTACACAAACAATGTGGAGGACACAAATCTTTAAGACATACCCTTTCTTTCATCTTCTCTAGTGACTTAAATATATGTATGTATGTATTATGAAAATCCTCCCTACTTTCCTTGAGCTTTAGCAATTCCAGTGGTTGACAACATTGAAAAAATCTAAGTTATAAGTATAAATACAGTCTATTTAAATCTTTTATAACATTCATTTATGTGTGCGTGATAAAATATTAACGAATACAATATTCAACTATGCGTGCTAACACAAATTAAATTGGTATATTTATTTGTTTCACCAAAGGGCACTAACACGATAAATAATAGGGGGATAAAAAATTGATCTACGCGTCCGACCATTAAACCGTACGAGCTAATCGCTTGTGGTACCTGGGCCTATCGAACTTGGAAAAATTTGGAAAATTATTGCGAGACCTTGAAAAAACTCAGAAGAGCCATCCAAAATCGCCGGAGAGAAGACTGACGAAAGGCGTTAGACTGCACCACGACAATGCGCGCCCGCACGTGAACGCTATCTTCATCTGTACATATCGAGACGGTTTACTTAACTTCTGTACTATCTGTATCTACCTAGGTATGTTCTACCTACTTGTCATCTTGACATCGTATGATCGAATCCAACCAATGAATGACCCCAAAAATTTAGTCCGCGTTCCTTACTTCATTAAAAATTAAAATAGTTCTCATTTATAATTTAAATAGGCCTCTGTGATAAAAATTACCCACTTCAAAGCGATTATAAAATCCAAAAAATCCCAATTCAACCAAAAAATGCTCGCTTAAACATGATATTTGACAATTATCAAGACGGTACGCATAAAAATCGTCTGTATTTATCTACTGATTGATTAAAAAACCGGCTCCTTTAACGTCTCGATACGCACACTCAGAAAAATAGTAAAACAGATGGAAAAAACGAATATTTTTTTACAGTGGCAATATTTTTTACGCCTAGATACTCTTATATGTTAATGGGGCAGAATCTTGCCAAATTATTTTTTGCGTCTAGGCGTACGTTTTACAAACTGACATTTATGTCCGAATTTGATTCGACTTCAAAATTTACTTATTTCTCTCTCATATTTTTAATAGATTATGGACGCGATATGAGGCTAAAGTACGTAAATACAGATATGTATATGAATATTTTTTATTAAAAAAAATGAAAGTTCTCGCCCCATTTTAATTGATACGGAAGGTCTTATAAATTCACTATGACCATTTAATATATAATTCCGCCCGCATATTACACTTACTACTTATAAAATATATACTTTTTTCCAAAATAATTTTAATATTTACGTCTGCCATTATATATAAATATCATACCAAATAAAGAAATCCATCGATCGAATAATATTACGCATATCGAGAACTCATTTCACGTATACTGTATTCATAAAACTTTTAATTAATTAATTAAAAACATTAAATTACGTGCCATTAATTAAAATATTTATTATTTATGAAAATAATAGGTAAAAAAAAATAACGACATGATATTAATTGCAATAAAACAGTAACTGCAAGTAAACAGTATCTGAAAAAAAGACAAATAAAAAAGTTAAATAATCAAATTAACGGCAAAAGAAATGACCATTTGACGACAAAAATAATGACATATTATGACATTTTACAAAATCCCTCGCTGCGTCAGAGGTACTTTGTTATAAAAATTGCGGAATTTATTCGGTATCCACTGCTTTACCAGCAAACCGTTGAATTTTGTCAAAAGCATGAATATTATTACTGCACTACTGGTGATTTAGAACAAGCTATTTTAGTATTGGTATACCGGAGGACTCCAATGATTTTAGCATGAATAGAATTGGAATATATGAACAAAATTATATTCATTACTCAATTTTCCAAAAAGTGTGACTTCCAACCTTTCAGCTTTAAGATACTGAATTTATTCTTCATTTGTATAGCGAGCATCGTAAGTTTTGTTTCTTGCAGAACCTCATTTAAAATTATCTTGAAAGAAATTTTACTTTGGATTACGATCATTACGCCTCTCGTATGCCGAGTTAACGAATCACATCTGACAGTCATGTATCCCGGAAACATGACTTCATTTAGAAATTTCGCTGGTCTGTCTTTCAACCATAGAATTAAGAATAGTCCAGAAACCGCATACGCGCATCAAACAGAAGGCGACTAAACTACTCTTAAAAGAGTAGTTTTACGTTTTGACCCATTAGTTTCTTTGTAGACGTCGCTCAGTACGCAACTCTCGATTTGGATTAAACTATGCCGTTTTGGGTCGTTTTAAAGTGTAGAAGTACTGCTGGGATCTTTAAGAAACAGGATGAGATTACATTTCACGTGTAATTAGCAAATGCATGTGTAAGTAGCAAATGCATTACATAAAAATTGAATTATTTTTCCATCTGTCAGATTGTCAAAAAAAACAAAATGGACATTTAGTTAATGTTGCCAAAGTAGTGAATTTTTTTACCCTACTTTGCTCATCTAATGAGAGAACTAATGAAAATTGGATCTCGGATTAAACAACGCCGTGGTGGACATTTGACCGACATTATCTTTAAAACATAGAATATTATTTTACATGAAATAAAAATATCAGTTTTAAGTCAAATAAAATTTGTTTTATATTTTAAGTTCAAAGTTCATTAATTCAATTACTCTTTTTAAATGACCCTTTACTTATCTACTCTGTTGTGTCAATTAATGTTTCCGCGTACACATTAAAATTATAGAGAAATTAACAAGTTGCTTTTTATTTTTATTACATTTGTATTTTATTTATTTATATATATTTTTTCCCTACAACAGGCCAGGAGGCCCAATTACAGTGGTGGATTACATCACATAACACCCAGGCTTGAGAAAAACAAAAGAGGCAAAGTGGGGGGATTTTTGGACACAGTTCGATTTATTCAAATATGATTCTAGGCTCCTTCTGACTATTCTTAATTCTAGGCGTCACATTATTCTTTACAGTTTATTAGTTGTATTAACAACATACATAATTTGATTATGTTTGTTTTCGATCCCTGCACGCGCCCGGAGAATGCACCCGCTATCTGCATTACCAGAACTAAATACCAATTAGGTGAGATAATCCCTTCACGCCATGTGACGCTTCGCAGAGAAACAAGTCACCCTTTCAACCAATTTGAGAAACTCTCCTGCATTCGAGAACGACATAGACACTTCGAGATACAGAAATCATTCCTTATCTATATTACACTTTATGCGGTTTCCAATTTCACCAACATCAATAGTAATTGATTCGTTGGGTTTATTTTAATTACTAGGATTATTAATCTAGGTAGGATTCCACTGTAATTAGTATACAACATGTGAGGGTACTAGAAGCAAACTTAGAAATCACCATTAAATGAGTAACTGAGATACGAGGGTTGTGTAAAAAATAAGGTTCTCAATTTTTTTCAGGTTTAAGGCATTTTGTATTTGAACGGAAAAATACTTAATTGTAAAGCTTAATTTCTTAACTATTTTTCAACATAATCACCAGATTTTTCAACGCATTTTTTCTGACGACTAATCCACTTTTGGAATCCAGCTTCAGAGAAGTCCGCCGCCAGTCCGTGGAGGAATTTGGTGACCGCTTCCTGCACTCTTTCATCAGTCTCGAAACGTTGTCCACCCAAGTGTTGCTTTAATTAAATAATACGAAACATATTCGAAAACTATATTTGCCGCAACCAATCGGCTTCTTAGAACAGGCATTTGCCCATATAGGAACCGATTGCAACATTAGGCATACTAATATTTCTGGCTTGCCGACCCTTCATATACTGAGCCCACTCCCAGTACAAGCAGAATTTGCCGGAGTGTTTTTTGTGCCATTTTTGTAACAATGTATATATAAACTAATAAATAAATAGATTTTGGAAACAAGTGGAAGTTACTCGGTGCAAGATCAGGGCTGTAGGGAGCCTGTTCAACGAGATCTCAGCCAAAAATTCCGATTAAATCTTTGGTTTGGCGAGAGACGTGCGGGCGCGCATTGTCGTGGTGCAGTCTAACGCA